>NW_006921901.1:1961211-1979867 GCF_000298275.1 Orycteropus afer afer | reverse complement strand
TTCTTCTTTCTTCCATTAAAGGCAATTACTTGGACTGTGGGAAGGGGCAGAAAACTTTTCTGAGGCCTGAAGGCAAAGTGTTACACCACCTTCAGGTAGAGAAGGTTCCTTGTTGCAGAATAATTGAGGTGGGCTGTGTCTGGGTCATGCACATAGACTCATAGACTGAGTCAGAGGAGGTGGCGGTGTCACTCTTCTTCCTCATTCTCCTTTTCAGTCTTGTTGACAGTTAATATGTCAAGATGGATGAAGGCTCAGCCTGTTTGATCGAGGTGACCAGCCTTATTTACAGACTTTAGTTCTCTGGGGCAAGCAGTCCCATGGGGATGAGGCTAGGTAATCACTTTCCTTCCCAGGGGATGACAAATCAATGTGTTCATGGAGAGTCTGAGCCCAGTTAAAGCACAGACTCAGGCAGCTGGGACTTTTAGCTGAGCAGAACACTTTTTCTAACATTTCCTTCCTGTTGATAAGACTCCCTACCCTGAGCCATACTAGTCCCCAGGGTGGGCTCATTACTGGCCTGACCAGTCATAACTCCTTATTCTCTTGGACTTGAAATTGGTCCAGGGACCCAGAGAGAACAGTTACCTTTTTGAAGAAAAGAGAAATGCAAAATAATCTTTTGATCTCTTCTGGATCTAGAGGGTCAAAATAAAAACCAAACCCACTGCTGTCGAGTCAATTCCAACTCATAGTGACCAATTAGGACAGAGTAGAACTATAGGGTTCCCAAAGCTGTATTTTTTTTTATTTTATTTTATTTTTTTTTTTGCAGTGTTCCCTCCCCTCACCTCCCACCTCTGGCAACCAACAAAGAAAGTGTCCCTCTCTATATAAACCTTTCCTTGATCCTACACAACAACAAACTGATACTCTATTTGTCCTTCTGTGATTGACTTATTTCACTCAGCATAATGTCCTCCAAGTTCTCCATGTTATGCAGTGTTTTGCAGACTCTACATTATTCTTTAGTGTTGCATAGCATTCTATTGTGTGTATGTATCATAGTTTGGTCATCCACTCTTCCACTGATGGGCACATAGGTTGTTTCCAACTTTTCGCTATTGTAAACAGTGCTGCGATGAACATGAGTGTGCCTATATCTGTTCTTGTCCTGGCTCTCACCTCTCTTGGAATATATACCTAGTGTTCTGGTTACCTAGTGCCTCTCTGACAAGAATATATACCACAAATGGGATGGCCTTGACAAACATGAGTTTATTCTCTTATAGTTTGGAGGCTTTAAGTTCAAGTTCAAAGTGCCAGGCTCTAGGGGCTGTGTGAAAGCTCCTCGACCTTGGGCTTCAGCTCTGCCTCTTGCTCCTGGCCCACTGAAGCTAGAGGCATCTCTTCACTCAGGCAGCTACTGGCTGCCGAGGCTAACAAGCCCAAGGTTGACTAATAAAATGGCACAGTGCTGATGTTACCAAACCACATGCCAGGCCATTAATTCAAGTCCATTGTAAGTCCCAAGGTCGGCAGAGCATGGAAGGCTGCTGAACAATGACATGGCTACGTGCAGGCTCCAACTGTGCCATAAACTAGAGACTACCCGCAAGGTTTCTTCTTATGTACAGGAAGCAGACCACATCCCAAAGGCAGCTATTCAGCTGTTTGTGGTAGATGCCACCATGGAGCTGATTGACAGTCTCATCATGGGGAATAACTACCACCAGCTGCCCAGCCACTCAACCAGGCCCAGCCAAGTTGACATACAAATTTAACTACCACACCAAGTAATGGGATTGCTGGGTCAAATGGTATCTCCAATTCCAGCTTTCTAAGGAATTGCCATACTGCTTTCCACAGTGGTTGTATCACTTCACAGTCCCACCAGCAGTGTATGAGAATCCCAATATCTCCACATCCCTGCCAGCATTTGTTATTTTCTGTCTTGTTGAACCTTGCCATCAGTGCTGGGGTGAGATGGTATCTTATTGTTGTTTTGATTTGCATCTCTCTGATGGTCAATGATCATGAACATCTCTTCATGTATTTGCTGGCCACCTGAATATCCTCCTTGGTGAAGTGTGTATTCATGTCATCTGCCCATTTTTCAATTGTATTGTTAATTCCTTTGCTGTTGAGGCATTGGAGTTTTCTATAAATCTTAGAGATAAGTAGTGGGTGGGATCTGACTCTGGTCGTATATGGGGGATGGAGTGTTCATGGTTTTATAATTGTCAGGATGTCACCTCAAGACCGTATCCTACCCTCTGGCTCTTGATTGGATCAAAGAGAAGATGCTGGCCCAATGCTGATTCTTGGCCCAAGAGAAGCTATGAACATCTGCTGTAAACTACATTCCCACCATATAAATGGAATTATTTACATTTTGAAGTGCTAAGTGTTAGAGTGCTTTATTCATTTGAATTATTCTTAATTTAATGTTGTAACTACTAAAACAGGAAAAAGGGAAATATAGAAAACCATCTTCACAACCTCACCACTCCTACAATCTGAATATTTCATTTTTTCCTGTTCCCTTCTGGTCCTTGCTCATATGACTGCATGGTTTTTATATAGTTGAAACCATAGCAGAAATTTCATGCTGAATCTTCACTTTTTTAAGCTTTGAGAACAGCACTTGTAGATTTTTATTTTCCACATTAAGAAACGTGTATAGACCCTCCACCCATCTTGGCAGGTCAGCCTTGCTTTGCAGAGTGTGGGACAGGTAGCCCAGCAAGGGCCTTGGTAGTTCTTCTCTGGGCCCCTCTGCTGAGCTCAGAGCTGGAGAGAAACCACAGGTTGCTTTATGAGTGCCTCTTTTTAAGCTCACTTCGTGAAATAGTAGTTCACCAAGTAATTACTGGTGCTTTTAGAGTTGTCCTCTGCCAGACTCCCCTATTCCTCCCCCACCATACTCACTCACCATGATTATGAAGAGATTTAAAAGAAATCTGGCATTTGCACCATTTTTCATTTTGAAGCAGCTCTTTTGTTTCATGTATATTGTTTTTTGTCTTTCAGAGACTCCTCTTTGCAACCCAGAAACAGGCACCCAGAGGCTTACAATCTAAGCATCAACATCCTACAAATGCAAATATTTGAATTTCCATAGTCTATTTCCTTGCCTGCCTCTCCCAATAGAGGAAGCAAATGTTGTAGTCTTTTTCTGAATTGGGAAATCAGGGCTACCTTGTGGTTATGATGATGATTCTAGCAGTAGCAGCAGTACTCACTGGAGGGCTGAGGGATGTTGGGGCTCCTGAGAAAGTTGAGGAAGTGACCAGGGGTGACAGGACCCCAGACATAGATTGTCTCTTGAACAGAGAAAGGAGGCAAAGGCCTCGCTTTGCCTTGGAGGAGAGGGGGAGAGTGGCAGGAAGGTAGGGAACTCACTGTGCCACCTGGCTGAGCGATGCCAAGTTTCTGGCACAATAAAGTAGGCAATGCGTATCCTCACAGTGCCCTATAAACTACTCCTGCCAGCCTCTGAAGAGCTGGCTTCCCAATAGAGAGTTATCCACCTAAGAGCTCAGAGTGCTTGTTTTTTGCGAGGGTAAACATGTACCTGGCTTGTCTGGATCAGTCCCACTTTACCCTGTTGTGCTAGAACATCTATCAGTAGTAGCCCCTTCCACTCTGAAAAGCGTAAGTAAATTGGTATCATGCCACAGTCACCCTAGGCCTTGGAGACCTCCGTGTGATTCTAAGACATCTAAGATTGTCTGCAAAAGAGCCATGACATTTGGAGGAAAAATCTACTTAAGGCAGATATGTCTGTGAGCCTGAATGCTGCCAAGGCTGGAAGAATGGTGCCCTTCCCCAGTGCCCATGGGAACAGCAGGAGCATCTGGGGTCTGGAGACTGAAGAACCACAGCGATAATGGGAGACTGAGTTGTTGACCAGGGCCAACAGCAGCAGGGAATCAGGGCTGGCATCCATCTATCCTGGAGAGATGGGGAGAGGGAAGGGGTTGGTTGAGTTAGGGGTCCAAGGATCATACATCTCTGTGGTGGTTCTTAAGGCTTTGATTTTCCAGTAGCTGGTGTGTCCTTCACAAACAAGGGTATTCAAATGGGAAAGCAGGCTAGGAAGTTTAGCAGCCTCTCCAGGACCAAAGTGCCTGTATCCTGTTCTTCCTACCACATTCTCTCTCATGATCTGGCTACTCTCTTCTTCTCTCCTAGCCCCACCTGCCCTTTATTTCTGCTTGCATCCTCCCCCTGGGCTCTCATTGGTTTTTCCCGAATCAGAGGCACCATAGGACAATCCTTGCTCAACACAAGAATGCTGGTTTATCAGGGAAGTTGGGAAGCTGAGCAGCTGTGGACACAGCTGGTGCCTGAAAGTCCTTTCAGCAGTGTCCAGCACTGTTTCTGATGAGTGCGTATTTTTCAGAAGGCAATACCTATATGTTTGTAGAACCACATTTAGCTGCCGTTGGCCGAAGTGGGGCTCAGGAAGCCATTTTGTCAGGCACAGCAAGTTTTTACTGCCCTGACTTCTGGCGACTCAGCATTTGCAAAGCACACACCATCTCCCGCACCCACACTTTAAAACTCTGCCCTTTAGAACATTTCCCCAAGAAGTAGGAAGTGCTTCTTTCGACCATGTCTGCTGACACAGTTTTTGATTTGGGAACAGGGGCGAGGAATCGTGTGGAAGCATCACTCTCTGGATGTCAGAGTCTCCTTGGAAGAGTCCTAATTAAGGACTCAAAATGATTGACAGGTGGTGGAAGTTTGAGAGAAACACACTTGACATGCAGCGGAAGTCAGTGTCTGAGCTGCACACAAAAAATTGACAACTGGGACCTTGAAGAACCTTTGCAGGTAATACTATAATTTTTTCCCTAGCTATACATTGCTGAAGACTCAAATGGCTGCCAAATGAACCCAGAATCAGTATGCTTTGACTTTTTAAAATAGGGTATAATATAACTTGGTAGAGAGTTTATTATTTCCAATGTAATGGAATTTATTTTCTATACTACACAGACAGTCTTGCTGAAGTCATCTTTGAACACATTCATTTAGGGGTTAGGCATCTGTGAGCAGGGAAGTCAGATTTACTGCTGAAGCTAATACAAGTATAACAGGAAGTAACCCCCAATTAGATGAAGGAATGGAGAAATTATCACATACAACAGTCCTCCTCTGTTCTCTGTCTGTACATCCTGTATCCTATTTCACCAACTGGGGGGTTACTTTTTTTTTTTTTTTTTTTTTTAAGAATGTTCAGACTACATGACTATGAAACTCCATGTACTTGCACAGTATCTGCTTTCTCCCCAGCTTCACTACTAATGAGCTAAAAGTAGCTAACCAATCAGTTAATTGAACCTCAGTTATCTCACTGTATAAGGAGGATAGTATCAATCACAAGCAATCAATCATAAGGTTGTACCGATTAGCTGAGAAAAACATATGAAAAACTTAGCACAGGCCCTGATGCATATGAAATCATCAGTTAATGGCATAATCTCTCTTCATGTGTGCTCACCCATTAAGTAAAATGGGGTGGTCCTGGTAACACGTGCTCAGAGGGCAGAAAACCTGTTTAGATCTCCAAGGAGAGGAGATCCTTTAACTGTTGTTTCTTTTGCTACCACAAGGGGGAGCTGGTGGCGCCACAGACCAGGGCAGTTCTCCCTGCCTTTGGTGGGAGAAGGGAGGCCAGAGGTTTGACAATAGTAGGGTATTCTCAGATAGAGAACAGGAGAAAACCCTTCTTTCCCACTGATAATATTCAGCTATGGTTGTTCCATGCCACTCAAGGCCTGGGATCCAAATGCTACAGCTCTTTTGCAGCCCCACCCCAAAAAACCACCTGTGATAATGAAAATATTCTGTATGTGCGCAGTTCAACGTCATAGCCACTAGCCACGTACAGCTCTTGAGCACTAGAATGTGGCTAGTGGGATGAAGGAACGGAATTTTAAATTTCATTTAATTTTAATTAATTTAAATGCAAATAGTTACATGTGACTAGTGGCTACCATTTTAAACATTGCAGCTTTAGGAATATAGCTTTCTCACTCCCGAACCCACACACGTATATACCTACACACCTCGCTATTTTCTGAAGGCATATACCCAACAAAGCGAGGTGGAGAAGTCAGACTTTAAACGTCAACCACATGCTATTCTTGAAATTAGCTTTCTACCAAGATCGAAAAATCAGCTCAGGTTCTTTGTGTTGCTCGTTGTGTAATTCAGGCTTCATAAAACCTCGCAGGGGAATAAGAAGTGGAGACAAGTGAACTGCCCAAGGATGCTGCTAGTCCAGCCTGCGTCTGTGGGATGTTTCCGCCTTTCAGCCTCCCCTGGTTGTCCTGTCTAGCCACCAGTACCGGAGGAAGTTTCTCTTGCTTCCATCCTAAGGACCACTTTGTTTCCTGCCTCAGAAATTCATGACAGTTGAAATTCCATGTATCTTCGTCTCACGATGTAGGAGACAAAAATAAAACCAGCCAAGGTGGGTACATTTCGGTAGGTCTTGGCTATTGTCATATTATTACCATATGATGTCACTTTAACTTCATAGCAGTGCTATGAGGTGGTTAGTTGTCTTAGCTCAGGTGCTTGTGAAAGCAGAGTTTGATACAAAGTCTCATGTGCAGGTAGTTTATTTGATAATGGAATTGGAGAAAGCAGGTGTAAGGAAAAGGGGAAGTGAAGGGAGAAGGAAAGAACAGCCAAAAAACCCACTGCCATGGAGCCGATTCTGACTCATAGCAACCCTATAGGACAGAGTAGAACTGCTCTAGAGAGTTTCCAAGGCTGTAAATCTTTATGGAAGCAGACTGCCTCACTTCTCTCCCACAGAGCAGTGGGTGGGTTCAAATTGCTGACCTGTTGTTAGCAGCCAAATGCCTAACTGCTACACACCATAGCACCTTAGAAGGAAAGAAAGCAGTTGGTAAATATTATCAGCCAGCTCTCTGGAAACAAAACAAATAAAAAACAACCATCACCCTAGTTGTGGCGTTTGCCATTTTCTGTGGTGTAAATATTCCTACTATGGCCAATTTCATAGGAGCTCTGGTGGCATAGTGCCTAAGGCACTTAACTGCTAACCAGAAGGCTGGTGGTTCAAACCTACCAGCCACTCCTCAGAAGATGGGGCGATCTACTTCCGTAGTGAGACCACCTTGGAAACCCAAGGAGGGGTTGCTATGAGTCGGGTCCGACTCGACGGCACACAACAACAACAACGACAATCACTGAGCGTGGAGCTGGGAAGAGATGTGGCTGCAGCGCACCGCTGAAGGAAAGCCAACACAAAGATGTGTTAAAAGATTGGCCACTGCTACTGCTGACTGTTGCTTAATACTGAGGATGTTTTTGAGGAATCCTATGAAATGCATCTTAGAGCTGGCTTCTTGGAACCAAATGAGGAAGTATTTATCAGTTTCCTTCCCTCATTGGTCAAGGGTAGCCACATGGACATTACATTCCCTGCACTTCTGGGCTGAACGTGTAGGAATGCTGAGTAGATTTTCATAGATATTCCATGTAGAGAAGCTCTGAAACAGGAAATGAGAGTTAAGAGTTTTGTGGCTCAAGACAAGGCACTACCAAGTTGTTTCTGCATGAAATTGGTTGAAGCCTGTGTGGAACCAGTCACCGTGGCAGCTGGAGTGAGAACTGGGAATGAAAGAACAGTGTTCAATACCATTTGCATTACTCATACCAGCTTGCCTTCTCTCCTTCCTTCTCCCCATTAAGTCCAATCTATCAGAGAGGACCTTCCAAAGTGTTAGCCAGCTACAGTCTCTGCAAAGACTTAACCTGCAGTGTACCACCAAGTATTGTATTCCCATTTACACAATTTAAGATTTCTTTCACTACTGTCTGTCAGAGTTGTTCATAAGTGGGGGTTTATGGCAAAGGTGGCCTGTTTACACTTGATACCCATGTACTGTAGAGTTGCTAAAGAAGCTCTGGTGATGGCTAAGGTATTTGGCTGCTAACCAAAAGGTCAGCCTTCAAACCCACCAGCCACTCCATGAGAGAAAGATGAAGCAGTCTGCTTCTGTAGAGATTTATAGCCTTGTAAGCTCTATGGGGTATTTCTACTTTGTCCTATAGGGCCACTATGAGTCAGAATAAACTTGATAGTTAGTAGTGGTAGTAGTTAAAGGTTTGCTATGAGTTGGTATTGACTTGATAGGAACCGGTTTTTTTTTTTTTTTTTTTTAATCCATTTACTGAGATGTCATTGAAGCTGAAGTTAAGTACTGTAGGAGGCTGGGACAACTGTTCATATAATTTATTTCTGCCTTTTTTTAAAATTTCAGCTTGAGCCTGATCCTGAATGTACAATTTCTACAGTAATGGATTGCTACTATACCCACCTGACCATATGATTCGATGGCTTTGACAAAACCTTGTTCTTTATGGGCAACTTGGGTCATTTGGTTACTCAATTTCTACCAATGCTCTCCAGCAGTCAATTATTATTATTTTTTCCCCTCAAAAGGCAAACATTTCTCTGTCACAGAAGATGTGGCACTAGTCCAGAACACTAGATTATTCTTCTGGGTCTCGTCAGACTCCAGACACCATCCTATCTTCTATGGACCTCCAGCCCATTGTATCCATTGCGTCATATAGTCCAAGTGGCAGGGCTAGCCTACCATGGCCCTGCACTACTGCAGAGTCCTCTCTTCTTCTGCCCCCCACTCAAAACTGGCAGCTTTTTATATATGGGTTGGAGCACTATTCCCAAGTGCTATATGTATTTCTTTTTAAATCCAAAGAAGTCTGCCAAGCACAACATCTTTTTCTTAATGGCAAAAGTTACAAGGTACTACAACTTGTCTTTCCCCTTAGGAAGGATCTCCCAGTATATCACAGATAATTGCATTTCTAAAAACGTCACTGTCATGGTGGGCTCTTTAATCTTTTTTCTTGTACATTCTGGCACAGACGTTTCTTACCAACCCACCGCCATTGAGTCCACTTTGACTCAGAGCGATTCCCATTGGGTTTCCAAGGCTGTAAATCTTTACAGAAGTAGATTGCCTCATCTTCCTCCTGAAGAGCAGCTGCTGGGTTTGGTTAGCGGCCAAATGCCTTAGTCACTGCACCGCTGGAGCTCCTTTGTTCTTACTAGAGCATCTAAAATACTTTAAGTACTTTACTTATTGCTCCCCAGGTCTAATTGGCATTGATGTTATCAATGTTGTCAACTGGTATGATATTCGCCAGAATATCAAGACAGTCAAAGCCTCTGCAGCCTATACTATGACAGAGAGCCCTCAGACAATAACTAGCGAATGTGTACTTCTCTCTTTACTATGTAAAAAGTGAACTTTTGATCCTCTTTACTGAAAAAAATTAAGAAAGATATACTTGCTAGATCAATGGCCACTTACCAAGTGTCAGAGGCTTTGTTAATCTGTTCTATTCAGGATACTATATCTGGCACAGCTGTTGAAATTAGGGTCATCATTTAGTTAAGTTTATGGTACTTCATTGTCCTTGTCCATGATCCATCTATTTTTTTTTTCCTCAAGGGACAAGCAGGAGAATTGAAGGAGATTGCCACTCATACATCTTTTAATTCTTTGGTAATGGCTCTAATTTCTCCAGTTCCATCTGGTATGTGATGACATTGCTTCTGGTGTATTTTGGCAAGGTGTGGATACAGTTTCAGGGCACCCACTTAATTGTTATAATGGCTCTTACTCCACACCTTAGAGAATCAATGCGAAGGCTCTGCTAGCTATGAAGGATATCTTTCCTGATTATACATTATAGATAGATAGCTAGATATAGCTAGCTAGCTAGATAGATAGAATCTCAAAACATTATAGATAGAATTCTATTTATCATCTGGCTTCCATATACTCCCATTCTAGCTATAGGAACATAATTGCATTTCAGGTAGCAGTGTTAACTCAGTCCTAGAGATTCCTCTTTCCTGAGTATATTGGTACTTAGGAGCTCTGGTAGCATAGTGCCTAAGGCACTTGACGGCTAACCAGAAGGCTGGCAGTTCAAACCCACCAGCCACTCCTCGGAAGGCAGGTTGGGCAATCCTACTTCCGTAGCGATACTGCCTCGGAAACCCAAGGAGGGGTCGCTATGAGTCGGGGCCGACTCGACGGCAAACAACAACAATAACAACAACATGGCCAATATATACACTCGTACATTTAGAAGGATTGGGGAAGTATTTGCTATGCTTACAGTGTTGCTGTAGTTCCCTTCCTCAAGTAGACCTAGACTTCCATTAAATAAAGGAATTCTGGGTCTCTGTGCTGACTTAGATTTGGAAAATAGGTGAGGGACCATGGTTTTCCATTGTTGTAGCTCACTCATACTCCTGATCTCCAGCTTTTCAGTTTTATTGCTTGTACAAGTCAATTTATATTCTGGCCTATTCTCTATATATCATCCTTCCTTGCAACACTATGATTGCTACAATTCCCTAGTGTTGGAGGCACCCTAATTGTCACTCTAATCTTGCTATCACGATGTAATTTCAACAGCTGCCTTGCCTCTAACAATTAAATGATGCCATTTGTTATTCCAGGATCCTCTTAGTTTCACTTATGGTATGGAGCCCAGCTCGCTGGCAGCATCTCCCATTTTCAACGTTGACCTTCAGGGACAGCTAATATCAAGCTTCTCAAATATTTCAGGGCCCCTCACAGCAATGCATCTTTATTATCTTAGTGAAGAGAGTGTCCACTAGGCCCTCTTTGGAATAGTCATCTGGTGGGTTTTCAGGTCTCACACAATAAATTTATTCTGCCATTCCCACTTTCTTGAGCTGTTTGAGCCCTTCCCTCAATTCTCTACCAAAGCGTTTCTAGCCTCGTCACCTCATTTACTGTAGGTTGTTACTCTGTCCAAACTTCAAGGAGCTATCCCAAAATGTATTCAAATCATCTCCAGGTGTCTTGCCAGATGGCTGTTCCCCAAGTCATACAAAAGTATTATATGATCTTTTCACACCAGTGTTCTTTCTTTGTAGACATGAAGAATGATAGCAATCATCTGAGAATTTGTGGGGCCTTGAAATCTGTAGGAATACAGATTCCTAAGAAGCAGAAACTTTCTCCAGCTTACTAAAGGAGGTTAAAAAAACAAACAAAACAAAACAACAAGTGTTGACATCAGGCTACCCCCAGGAATTGATGGTCGGTAGAGGATAAGCCACTTGTCCTGGTAAAACAGCTTGAAGCAAGTATCTCTGGGGGACTCTGGGAACTGTAAGGAAAGTGGTCAGTGTCACAAAAATGGTCACTTTGGTCACACCTCCTTCTGAAATATGATCATTCCTGTCATTCACAGGGAATTTAGAGCTTAAAAAATACCCAAGAGCTTTCAAATGACATTGTTGTTTTTATTATATAACAGATGGAGATGACAGTTGTTTACTTTGGGAATCTTGAATGAATTGCTGTTGGCAATTTGCATACAAATGGAGTCAAGTAAACTACATTTTTTCCTCCATTTGCTTTCCATTATAGTCCTGAAAACCAGCCTCTTAGGAGTTAAATTTTGTTGTCTAGTGAAGGCTAGGGAGCTGTGGTAGCATCGTGCTTAAGGCACTTGACTGCTAACCAGAAGGCTAGTGGTTCAAACCCACCAGCCACTCCTCGAAAGGAAGATGGGCAATCTACTTCTGAGGAGATACTGCCTCAGAAACCCAAGGAGGGGTCGCTATGACTTGGAGTTTACTTGACAGCAGTGAGTTTGGTTTTTTTGGTTAGTGAGGGCTTGGAAATATTCTTGAGTGGTCTATCAAGGATGATGATGACGATGATGATGATAGCAGTGAATGCTCATAAAGCCCTTACTATGCACACTGTCCTAAACATTTTGCATATATAAAATCTATTCAGTCCTCCAACTCTATGAAATAGGTATAATATCTTTTTCTTCCTTTCACAGATTTTCCTTCATAATCCTTTCTTTAACACAACACTAGTAAATGACAAAGATTAGTTGGGGCTGGATTCCCCACCTGAGCCACCTCAGAAGGGAAGAAGTCCCATAGCAGCATATTCTGAAACTTTGTCCTCTGAACATCCTAAACCATTGATCAGAAGTTTGTTTCTGTTTCTCATTTATCTTTCCCTTGGATGTAATCAAGCAATAAATATTGTTGGTGGACACTTGCCTAACAACCTTTCTGTGGTAGGTTAAAGAGGGCCACAAATTATTTGATATTTCTTCCATTGAAAGGTGACACCTAATTCCCCTATCTTTGTGTCCGAGTTGGCTTCAGTGACTTGTTTCACCAATACAATGGTTAGAAGTGTTGTTATGAGACTTCTAAGGCTACATCAAAAAAGTTTTGCAGCTTCCACCTGGGTTTCTTGGGAGATCTGAGCTGCTGTGTAAGCAGTCTGACTACCTTGAGACCATAATGCTGGAGAGGTCATATGTACGTGCTCAGCTGACAGACCAGGCTTAGTCCAGCCTTATAGCCAAGCCAACCAAGGCTACAGACAAGTAAGTGAAGCTCATCTGCTGGTTGATTACTACCAAATGACCTCCATCAGGACCATGTGGAACAGAATTGCCCTGCCTAAATTCCTAATCCACAAGTCATGAAATTCAGTAAAATGGTTGATATTTTAAGTAACTAAGTTTTTTTGGGTAGCTGTTCCATAGCAATAGACAACCAGTTTTGAAGAGTGACAGTGGTGGTAGTGGAGGATGGTGAGGCTAGAGTATGGCAGAGCAGTGTGAGTTTCAGGGACTATGTATACCTGTTGTTGTTGTTGTTGTTGTTTTCCGTTGAGTCGACCCCGACTCATAGCGACCCCTCCTTGGGTTTCCGAGGCAGTATCACTACAGAAGTAGAATTGCCCAACCTTCCTTCCGAGGAGTGGCTGGTGGGTTTGAACCGCCAGCCTTCTGGTTAGCAGTCAAGTACCTTAGCCACTATGCTATCAGAGCTCCTTTATGTATACCTACACGCTGGAAATTTGCTATTACCTTTGAGTTTGTGACAAATAAAAGGAGAGAATGCTGATAACTTCCAGTTCCAGACACGGGTCCTACTTGAGGTCTGCTTGAGCTTCCCTTTTTGGGACCATGAACTATCTCAATAGTCTTTTCTGCTTTACCTGGTTTGAAGTGAGCTTCTGTTACATGCTGCTAAAAGGGCCAACACTCTGTAAGGTCCCTCCTAGCCTCATGTCCTATGACTCAGAGGGCTGTGATGAGACCACACTATAGATTCCCCACAGCATCTGTTTTCTGCTCTTGATGAGAAACCTCTAGCCGGGCAACAGAACAACAGGGTGCTTGTCCTTTCCTCCTTAATCTTTCCCTACAAAATCACTATTATAAGTTTGGGAAGAAGGTAAGGTGTACAATCCCAATTGAAGTGGTGATTTGTGGTTGAAATCCAAATGTACTTCTGCAGACAACGAAACCTAGTGATTATAAGCAGCCCCCTGGGTTCGCTGGCTGCTTGAGAGTTATGTCTTTCATATCCTGCAAGGCAGTGGTTACATAAAGACTAATTATTCCTGTACAATCACCCACAGAAAGCTTGCTGCCATGTAGCTAAAAAAGAAAATACAACAGGTAAAGCAAGAAGAGTAGATGCTATGGAGCAACAAGGAGCCTGGACTGTGGCCAGCACAGAGTTGGAAGCGGGAGCTGGGCAGTGAGGGAATATATACAGTTTACACAGGGCTTAGCAGACAGCTGATGTAGCTTCCTGATCTGTAGACTGGTTTTAGCTTACTTAACTGATCTATAGACTGGGTTAATAATACTATCTATTTTGTAGGGTACTTATGAATATTAACGACATGGTATATACAAAGGATCTCTGGTGGTGTAGAACCTAAGGCATTTGACTGCTAACCAGAAGGCTTGCGGTTCAAAGCCACCAGCTACTTCTCAGAAGGAAGATCGGGCAATCTACTTCCGTTGTGATACTCCCTCAGAAACCTAAGGAGGGGTAACTATAAGTCAGATCTGAATTGACGGCAGTGAGTTGAGTATATACAAAGCATTGAGAGCAGTATCTGACATATAGCAAAGGGACTAAAAGTTAGTCATTACCATCATCGTTGTTATTTCATGTTCACCTCAAAGACTAAGGGATATGATTTTGTCTACAGGTGGGATGCAGGAAGTTAATAGGCTTCCACATGGCTACAGCATCCAGAAGGCACAAGGACAGAGGGGATGAAGAATGCCATGAGTGTGGTGTTCTACAGAGAGACACCTGTTTTCACTCCCCTCCTTAATGTGGGTGGTTTGGCTCCTCCAGGAGAAGGAAGGGAAATGAGACAGCTAAGGTGGGGGTCAGGAACTATTTTTTAAAATTTTTTAGTTTTGGTAAAAATATACATAGTCAAAGATATGCCATTTCAATCATTTCTACGTGTATAATTTAGTGACATTGGTTACATTCTTCAGATTGTGCTACCATTCTTGGTATCCTTTTTTCAAATTATCTCACTACCATATCTTAAACTCACTGCCCCTTAGCTTCCCATGTAACTTCTTGAATTGGTTTTATCAATTTGATCTCACCTAGATAATTATTTCAAAGAGCACAGTGCTCAAAGTAGATGTACTTTACTAATTAAAATAAATTGTTTTTTGATTCAAAGAAGACATTGGGATAGTTTTTGTTTAAGGTTTAAATTTTAGAGATTATTTCAGGGCAATAATTTCAGGGTTCATTCAGCCTCAATGGCTCAAGAAAGTCTGAATTCTATTGAGAATTTCTAAATTCTGTTCCATGTTTCCCCTTTTTTGATCAGGATTCTTCTACAGAATGTTTGATAAAAATAAGGAACTAGGTTTTGATCCTGTTGCAAATCAACCAAATATCCTGGCACCAATCACTACAACCCTTTGGGCCTTTTTAATTTCTATAAAATGACAAGATATTAAAAGTCCTTCCAACTCCAGTATGATGCTTTGAGGTTTCCCTTCCTTTCTTCTCTCTTCTTTTGAAGCTATTCACTATTCAGTTACAACAGGCTCTGATAGTTTAACTCCAAGATTCAGCTTCAATCTGTTCACCTCTCTCTGTTGCTGCTGCCACCAGCTTTAGGCAAGCCACCATCACCTCCCACCTGGACCACTGCTGTAGCCTCCTAACTGATTTCCCTACTTCTGGTTCCTTTCAAACTCTTCCCAGATAGCATCCAGAGTCATCTTAAAGTGTCACTCTCCAGCTCAAAACTCTTTACCACCTTTTCTTCCTGTTTAGAATATGGGAATACTTTGTTTTATTGCACTTCACTTTATGGCACATTGCTGACACTGTGTTTTTTTTTTTTTTTACAAATTGAAGGTTTGTGGCAATGCTGTGTTGAGCAAGTCTATGGGCCCATTTTTTTCCAAGAGCATAAGCTCATTTTGTATCTCTGTGTCACATTTTGGTAATTCTTATAATATTTCATAATGTTATTGCACACTTAATAGACTACAGTGTAGTATAAATATAACTTTTATATGTACTGGGAAACCAAAAAATTAGTGTGGCTCACTTTATTGCTGTATTTGCTTTATTGCAGTTGTCTAGAACCAAACCTGCAATATCTTCAAGGTGTACCTGCAAAATACAAACTCCTCTAATTATCTGTAAGGCACTATAGGCTTCTGCCTATATCTCTTCAGCTGATGTTTCCTTCTCTCTCTTCCACTATAATCCAATTGGCCTCCTGCCAGTTTCTGGAACACACCAATCTCTTTACATCTCATTTCGACATGTAAAATTCAGTGACATTGGTTACATTTAAGTTGTTCCCTTTGCCTGGAATGTTCTTTGCTACTTCTACACAGAGTTGCCCCTTCATATAACCTTCCGTTGTCAGCTTTAATACAAGTTCCTCAGCAAGTTCCTCACTAAGTACCATAGTTAAAGTAGCTAATCCCATTGTTATTTCCATTTAGGCATTTTGCTTTTTTTATCTTAGCATTTATCATAATTTCATTTTCTTATTTTTGTTACCTTTACTGGAATACAAGGAGTTCTGGTAGCACAGTGCCCAAGGTATCTGACCACTAACCAGAAGGTTGGTGGTTCAAACCCACCAGCCAATTCACAGAAGCAAGACTGGGCAATCTGCTTCCGTACAGATTTACCACCTCAGAAACCCAATGGGCGCTGCTGTCAGTCGGAATCCACTTGATGGCAATGGGTTTGTTTTGTTTTTGGTTACTGAAATACAGGCTTAATAACACAGGAGGTGATTTTCTGTCTTATTCACCCTTTCATTCCCAGAGCTAGCACTATCTGATACACAGAAGGTATATAATAAATATTTATTGAATAAATGAATGATTGAGCCCTGTCCTGCTGATAAGTTATCCTCAGAGTACAGAACTGTTAACAGAGGCTCTTGCAATAGTTTCCCAATGTTGCTAGTGTACTATGTCTGAGTGAGTCCTTGAACTCTGTCAACATTTCAATTTGTTTTAATCTGTTGGCTACTTTTTTTCCTTTTACTGTAGTTGGAATAAAAATTTACAGAGCAAATTTAGTTCAATAATTTGTACACATTTTGTTTCATGACATTTATTGCAATCCCTTCAACCAATAGCACTCTTCCCACTTCCTCCTTGGGTTCCCCGTTTTCATTTGTCGTTCTTTCCTGCTCCTTCCTGCCTTTTGAACTTTATTTTGGACAAATACTGCCCTTTTGGTCTCATATGATTGACTGTATTGAGGAATGTATTCCCCCTGGTTTATTATTCACTTTATAGGCCTGTCCATTGCTCGGCTCAAAATTGATGCCTAGGGGTGAGTTCAGTTCCAGCCTTGAAGGGTGTCTAGGGGCCACAATCTCAGGGGTTTCACAGTCTCTGTCAGATCAGCAGGAGCTCTGGTGGCATAGTGCCTAAGGCATTTGACTGCTAACTAGCAGGCTGGCGGTTCAAATCTACAAGCTATTCCTCGGAAGGAAGTTTGGGCAAAGAGGGCTTGCTATGAGTTGGATGTGACTAAACGGCATTGTGCTCAGTGCATCAGATCAGTAAATCTGGTCTTTTTCATGATTTTGAGTTTTATCCTGCATATTTTTTTCTCCCTTTCAATCCAGGACCTTCTATTGTGATTCTGATCAGAGTAGTCGGTAGTGGTAGTCAGACCGTCTAGTTCTTCTGTTTCAAGGTAGTGGAGGCTGTGGATTATTAGTCCTTTGGACTAATCATTTCCTTGAGTCTTTAATGTCTTTCACTTTTCTTTGTGAAAGACCAGTAGTTACATCTTAGATGGCTGCTCACAAGCATTTAAGACCTCAGTTGCTACTCACCAAAGGAGAATGTAGAACATTGTCTTTGTGGACTTGATCTAGATGTGCCCTGAAACTGCCATCTTTAAGCCCAGTGATCATTTCCTCAAGGTGTATGGTTACAGCTAAGAAGTTTTCAGTACTTTGTTCCCTGTATGCTTTACTATATCCGTGGATATATTTGCAGCACATATAGCTATGTTTATAGAAATATCCTCTGCCAAATCTGTATATATCCATGGATGTATTCCGATTTACCTTCCCACATCTGTTCAGCTTGCATGTCTGCCTATTTACTTACTTGTAGATATTTGTTATTATTATCATTGCAGGATTGTATGGGTAATAGTACTTACCTCTGTTAACTTTCACTCTTGTGCATTTCCCAAGGATTTTCTTGGCCAATGGTAACGTTATGCAGCCCTCCTCCTTATTGTACATTGCCTTTCCTGCACCCACATTAATATATGTCTACTTTCTAGTTAGTGACTCACCCTCCCTTCCCCACTTACCCTTGGTAACCACCAAAGAATATTTCTTTCTGTGTATAAAACTTTTCTTGACTTTTATAATAGTGGTCTCATAAATATTTGTTATTTTGTGATTGACTTATTTTACTGAGCATAATATCCTCCAGATTCACCCATGTTATGAAGTGTTTCATGAATTCTTCATTACTCTTTAACAGTGCATAGTATTCCATTGTGTGCATATACTGTAGTTTGTTTATCCATTTATTCGATGATGGTCACTTAAGTTGCTTCCATCATTTTGCTATTGTGAATAATGCTGTAATAAACATGGGTGTGCTCTGCCTCTTATTTCTCTAGGGTATATACCTACCAGTGGGATTGCTTGATCATATGGTATTTCTATTTCCAAATGTTAAGGAAGCACTATTCCATTTTCCACAGTGGTTGTGTTTTTTACAGTCCTACCATCAGTGTATGAAACTTCCAATCTCTCCACACCCTCACCAGCATTTGTTGTTTTCTGTCTTATTGAACTTTTCTGTTACATCTCGTTGTTTTGATTTGCATCTCTCTAATGGCTAATGCCACTACTCACATCAGTTTTTCATACTGTGGTGGCTTGTGTGTTTTGGTGAAGCTAGAAGCTATGCCACCAGTATTTTAAATATCAGCAGGGACACCCGTGGTGGAAAGGTTTCAGTGGAGCTTCCAGATTTAGACAGACTGGGAAGAAGGACAGGGCCATCCACTTCTGAAAATATTGGCCCCTGAAAACCTTATGAATAGCAGTGAAATACTGTTGGATATATTACTGGAAAATTTTATGAATAGCAGTGAAACACTGTTGGATATATTACTGGAAAATTTTATGAATAGCAGTGAAACATTTGGGAGTACTGGTGGCGTAGTGTCTAAGGCATTTGACTGCTAACCAGAAGGCTGGAGGTTCAAACCCACCAGCCACTCCTCAGAAGGAAGGTTGGGCAATCTA
>NW_006921901.1:1937810-1960226 GCF_000298275.1 Orycteropus afer afer | reverse complement strand
ATACATATGTATATAAGCTTTACTGGTTTTGTTTCTCTAGAGAACCCAGTCTAACACAATTACTATTTTTCAAATTTACACACCAACCACTAAAGTCAAAGATGAAGCAATTGAAGATTTTTACCAACTTCTGCAGTCTGAAACTGACCAAACATACAAGCAACATACATTGATAATTATTGGTGACTGGAATGTGAAAGTTGAAAAAGAAGAAACATCAGTAGTTGGAAAGTGTGGCCTTGGTGATAGAAATGATGCTGGAGATCACATAGAATTTTGCAAGACCACGACTTATTCATTGCAAATACCTTTTTTCAACAACACAAAGAGTGACTATACATGTGGACCTAACCAGATGGATTACACAGTTTTTATGAGCCCACTCCATAGATGGGAAATGTCACTCTGTTAGCAGTGGCTATTGGTGCTGATTGCACATGATCGATGTAATTAATGTCACTAAATTGTACATGTGATAAATCTTAAATTGCCAAATTATATGTTCTATAGGCCTTTACTCAGAAGGAAGTTTGGGCAATCTACTTTCATAGCGATACTGCCTCAGAAACCCAAGGAGGGGTCACTATGAGTTGGGTCCGACTCGATGGTACATAACAACAACATAGGCCTTTACAATAATAAAAGAAAAAAGTCACTATGGGCTGGAAAGACATCCCAAACGATGTTTACTATAGTCCTATATCAAACACTTTCCTGGCCAAAATGAGCCCCCAGAGAGACATCAAGGAGATCTGAACCTTCTGAAACACAACCACACACTGCCTTGCCTGTTCCCCTCTCCACATCTTTTCTCATGCTGATGTCCATTTTTGAAATGTATGTCTTCCAACTCTTATCTCAAACTCTGCCCATCCTTTAAATCTTATATCAAGACCTTGGGTAGAAATACTTCTCCCACTTGTGCCTGAGGCCCTTGAGTGCTAACCAGAAGGCTGGCAGTTCAAACCCACCAGCCAGTCCTTGGAAGGAAGGTTGGGCAGTCTACTTCTGTAGTGATACTGCCTCAGAAACCCAAGGAGGGGTCACTATGAGTCAGGGCCGACTTGACGGCACATAACAACAACAACAAGATCCTCACAGATATTGCTTCTCTCCTAGCACATGTTGAATACTTATTTATATTTAGAGAATTGTGATTTGGTCTCAAAGATGGAAAGGACCTCAGGGTCCCTGTCTTCTTCTGTGGAGAAGATGGTAACTAAGGTACGGCAGGTATGGCACATGCTTGGGGAGCTGCTTGAGGGAGAGGGAACCAATGAGCAGTTTCTATTAGCCATCACAGTTTCATTGCTGTGAGAGATCATTCAGCAATTTAAAACTAATTGCTGTAGGCCTGTTTTTCCATAGATAAAACCTCTGAATGTAACCAAGAGTGATTGGCTATAGTGCTTGCCACACGGATAGTTGGTGTCAAAGCTTGAGATAGATCCCAGCATTCTCTTTGCAAATTCAGTGTATCTATTTTTAGTTCATGAATTTAAATCACATCTTATCTTATGTATTTTGGTAGTAATAGCTTTCATTTGAATGATTCCTTAGGGTTATCACCTGGAACCCCCATTATCCCTGTGAGGCAGATGTAATGACTTCAAGTCTTTCCTTGGTTAAGAGAGTTGTTTGGGGTCAAGCAACTAGAATGATAGGAAAGTCATTTTGTCAGGAGGATGAGAAAACAAAAATGTTAACATGGGTTCCATCTCCCACTTCCTAACTGAAGAGGAGAGAGGCAGGCCCAGAGAGGACAAAAGTTATTTAGTGCATCTATTCTCGTAAGAAAACCAGTGCAGAAGACAAGCTTTGGTTCCCAGGAGACTGTGTGCAGCAGGGAGGATCAGGATGCTCAGGTGTGTTGGGCATGTGGGCACAGCACTGGGGAGAGGAGTAGGACCTGTGTTGGTGAAGGAGAAGAGTTTTTTCAGAGAATCTTGTTAGAAGGACATTGGAGAGCTGTGGTTTGTGGGGCAGGCATGAGCCTGTACACCTACAGTGTTTAGTGGGTTGAAAGCTGCAGAGAAGTTGAGGAGAAAGGAGACTAAGCAGTGGCTCTTGTACAAAAAGCTCTGGTGACCTTTAAACAAGCACTGTGGAGAGAGAAAGGAGCTCTGGTGGTGTGCAGTGCCTACAGCATTTGACTGCTGACTAGAAGGACCAGCCACTCCACAGAAGGAAGACAGGGCAATCTACTTCTGTAAAGATTTACTTCCTCAGAAACCCAATAGGGGTCACTATTAGTTGGAATACACTCGATTGCAGTGGGTTTGTGGAGAGAGTGGGATGAGGGATTAAGGGGAGAGCAGGTGGTGAGGAATTACCTCTAAAAGCACCTTTCATTTTGGGAGTGTAACCCAGACCCCAACCCAGCAGCCCTTGTGAGTGCTTACTTGGTAATTAACAATAATTTTCCAGGCTAACAGGAACTTTCAGTTAAGTTTTTTTTTTTCCCAGAGACTAACAGCTTCAACCTGAGGCAACCAACTCGAACAAGTTTTGCAGGTGAAAAGACTTGGTATTTTGGAAGGATTGTCAGCAGCGGAGCCCAAGTTGGATTAAAATTAACCTGTCCTTTTAATTCCAGGTGAGAGCAGTCAGATCAAATCACTAGCTTCCCGCAACCTTTTCTCCCTATAAATTTGTAACCCATGCTTAATTCAAGGAGTCAGATCTGAGGAACTATTCTCCTGACTTCTAGCTTAGTGCTCTGCAAGAAAGCTTTCTCCTTCTCAAAAGACTGGAGTCCAGTGACTGGATTCTGTGAACACTGGGTGGAAACCTACATTTGGTTCTGTAACAGGAAGGAGACAGAAGTATACCCTTAAGGAATTTTGACCAATTGGCCCATTGACACTGAATGCATTCATACTCATAGTGGCTGTATAGGGCAAAGTAGAAGTGCCTCATAAGGTTTCCAAGGCTACGATCTTTGCAGGAGCAAACACATCTTTCTCCCGTAGAGGGGCTGGTAGGTTTGAACTGCCAACCTTTCAGTTAGCAGTGGAGGGTTAATCACTATGCTACCAGAGCTCCTTGTTTGAGGGAATACCACACCAAACCCAGTGCCATTGACTTGATTCTGACTCATAGTGACCCCCATTGGGTTTCCAAGGCAGTAAATATTTACGGAAGTAGATTGCCCAGTCTTGCTTCCATAGAGTGGCTGTTGGGCTTGAACCACCAACCTTCTGGTTACCAGTCAATGCCTTTGTCACAGTGCTACCAGAGCTCTTTGTTTGAGGGTGAAATTAGGAAGTTTTATGATTGTCTGAAACTCTGATGTTCATTGATGGGGACTGTGTTGGGCCTGTTTTAGGGCATTGGCCAAGAGATTAAGTATTCAGGTTCAGGTCCTGGGGTGGGGTAGAGACAGCACAGAGAATCAATCCCACCTGAAACAGCCCATGGAGAAAGAGGCTAAGTTAAGACAGCATTCATGTTCAGCTGGTGCAACCAAGGTCCCTTATCCACTCTGATGAAGAGGACTAGGGCTGAGAATGAAGACCAGGGTCTGGAGCTGTGGGAACCAGGGGGAAATGAAGTGAAGAAGGGGACTGGGACTATTGGCATGGTGTTGAAGATTCTGGTGATTTGCCTTTCCTAACCATCAACTGCTAGGATATGTAAGTGAGTCAGGTTGGTATTATTCCCATCTTATAGATGAGAAACCTGAGGCTCCTAGAGGTTAGTAACTTGCCTTTTTAGTCCCAAATCATAAGCAACAGAGTCAAGATTCAAACCCTGTTGTTTTCACCCTAGAATATCTTTGTTTATTGTTATTATTTGTCTGATACTATTATCATATATTGTTTCTCTAATGTTACTAAGAAAAATCTCCAAGAATGAAAAAGTGCATCAGATTTTTTTTATTATAACCTCAAAAATTTTACTTTTTTGTTAAAAAGAAAGATGAGAAAATTTCCTTTTGCATCCAAAGTTCTTTTGAACTCTAGACTTCAAATAATACACAATTCAAGTAACATAATTATTAATTGAACAAATATTTGTTGTGAATATACTAAAAGGCAGACATGGTGTTAGTTGCTGGAAACACAATACAAATAAGATATAGCCCCTATTTATCAGTTTGCAGGAAACAGACATGCATTTATAAATATTTTTCTATACCTTTTTTTTTTTTTTTCAAATTTCTTCCATATATTGTTTTTCAAATCTGGAAAAAAAAAAAATACCTAAGGTGGTTGTTTTTTTTCCAAAAGGAACTACTTCTATATCTTCCTATTTACCCCTTTCAGGTGAGATGAAGATTTCATGAAAATTTAAGGAGTGGCACAAATTTTGTTTAGTGGACACTCACTGAAATAAGGAATGTGCAGTGTATCTACGTTTGGTTGAATTTTTGGAGACATTGATAAACACTCATTGGTCCTAGAATCATATGTTTCTAATTTTTAAACAAAGCAATATATTCTAGAAATATGAACTTGCATACTTTTTCACCATAGTTTTTAAATTACAACACAACAGCCTCACCTAGTCAAACAAATTGGATTTAAAATGATATAGAGTAAACTCTATTTTGAAGGTGATGATGTTAATTAAAATCCCTCAAGCATAAGAAATCCATATTACAGGACAACGTCTGCACCATTGTTTTAAGTAGCATTCTGGCTGTACTCCTTCCAAGACAGATTTGGCAGTCCATGTACATTCAATATTCTTCACCAACACCATAATATAAAGACAGATTCTTCTTTGGTCTTCCTTAATCACTGTCAATTTTTCTCATATATATGTTGTTGTTGTTATGTTAGGTGCCGTTGAGTTGTCTCCGACTCATAGTGACACTGTGTGCAGCAGAATGAGACACTGCCCAGTCTTGTACCAGCTCCATGATCCCTGCTATACCTGAGCCCATTGTTGCAGCCACTGTGTCAATCCATCTTGTTGAGGGTCTTCCCCTCTTTTTTTGATCCTTCCTTTTACCAAGTGTAATATCTGTCTCCAGGTAGTGGTCTCTTCTTACAACATGACCAAAGTAGGTGAGACTAAGTCTGGACATTCTTGCCTCTGAGGAGTATTCCAGCTGTTCTTCTTCCAGGACAGATTTGTCAGTTCTTTTAGCAGTCCATGGTACTTTCAGCATTCTTCGCCGGCACCACAACCCCAAAGCATCGACTCTTCTTCAGTCTTCCTTATTCATTGTCCAGCTCTCACATGCATATGAGGCGATTGAAAATACCATGGCTTTTGTTAGGAGCACCTGAGTCCTCAAGGGACATCTTTGCTCTTCAGCAGCTTAAAGAAGTCCTTTGCAGCCAATTTGCCCAGTAGTATACATTGTCTAAGAGCTCTGGTAGCATAGTGGCTGAGGCACTTGACTGCTAACCAGAAGGCTGGTGGTTCAAAACCACCAGCCACTCCTCGGAAGGAAGATGGAGCAATCTACTTCTGTAATGATACTGCCTTGGAAACCCAAGGAGGGGTCCCTATGAGTCAGGTCCAACTTGATAGCACATAACAACAACAACATATGTCGTTTAATATCTTGACTGCTGCTTCCATTGGAGTTGACTGTAGAACCAAGTAATATTAAGTCTTCAAATTTTTCTCCATTTATCCCGATGCTGCTTATTGGTCCAGATGTGAGCATTTTTGTTTTCTTTGTATTGAGGTATAATCCATCCTGCAGACTGCAATCTTCAATCTTCATCAGTAAGTGCTTCAAGTCATCCTCACTTTCAGCAAGCAAAGTTGTGTTATCCACGTTTCTCAGGTTGTTCTTGATTGTTCCTCCAAACCTGATGCCATGTTCCTCTTCCTATAGTCCAGCTTCTCAGATTGTTTGCTCAGTGTACAGAATGAATAAGTATGGTGAAAGATACAACTCTCTTCTTGATTTTAAACCATGTAGTGTCCCCTTGTTCTGTTCAAACGACAGCTTCCTGGTCTACATACAGGTTTAACATGAGTACAATTAAGTGTTCTGCAATTCCCATTCCCATTCCGTCCATAGTTTGTTAATGATCCACACAATCGAATGGTTTTGCATAGTCAACAAAACACAAGGAAACATCTTTCTGGTATTCTTTGCTTACAGCCAAGATCCATCTGACATTAGCAATGATATTCCTCATTCCACATCCTCTTCTGAATCCAGCTTGCACTTCTGGAAGCTCTCTGTCAATATACTGTTACAACCACTTTTGAATTATCTTCAGTAAGATTTTACGTGTGTGATATTAATTTTATTGTTTGATGATTTCCACATTCTGTGGGATCACCTTTCTTTGAAATGGGTAAAATTATAGATCTTTTCCAGTCAGTTGGTCAGGTAGCTGTCTTCTTAACCTCCTGGCACAGCCAAGCAAGTGCCTGCAGTGCAGCATCCATTTGTTGAAATATTTCAATGGGTATTCTTTCAATTCCTGGAGCTTTGTTTTTTGCCACTTCCTTCAGTGAAGCTTCAACCTCTTCCTTCAGTACCATTGGTTCTTGATCATATGCCACCTCCTGAAATGGATAAACAATGATCAATTCTTTTTGGTATAGTAACTGTGTATTATTTCCATTTTCTTTTGATGTTTCCTGCATCCTTCAATATTTTGCCCATAAAAACCCAAACTCACTGCCGGATCTGACTCATAGCGACCTTTCCTTGGGTTTCCAAGGCAGTATCACTACAGAAGTAGATTGCTCCATTTTCCTTCCAAGGAGTGGCTGGTGGGTTTGAACCACCAGCCTTCTAGTTAGCAGTCAAATGCCTTAGCCACTATGCCACCAGAGCCCATAGAATCTTTCAGTATAGCAATTTGAGTCTTAAGTTTTTTCTTCAGTTCTTTCAGCTTGAGAAAGGCTGAGCTTGTTCTTCCGTTTTGTTTTTCTAACTCCAGGTCTTTGCACATTTCATTATAATAATTGACTTTGTTTTCTCAAGCAGCTCTTTGAAATCTTCTG
Organism: Orycteropus afer afer; assembly: GCF_000298275.1. NCBI lineage: Eukaryota > Metazoa > Chordata > Mammalia > Tubulidentata > Orycteropodidae > Orycteropus > Orycteropus afer. Next base: position 1,953,296 of record NW_006921901.1, on the reverse strand, counting down.
TTCAGCTCTTTTATCTAGTCATTTCTTCCATTTGCTTTAGCTACTCTTTGCTCAAGAGCAAGCTTCAGAGTCTCTTTTGACATCCATTTTAGTCTTTTCTTCCTTTCTTGTCTTTTTAATGACCTTTTGCTTTCTTCATGGATGATGTTCTTGATGTCATCCCACAATTCCTCTGGTTTTCAGTCATTGGTGTTCAAGGCATCATGCGTATGAGGCGATTGAAAATACCATGAGTTGGGTCATGTGCACCTTAGTCTTCAAACTGACATCTTTGCTTTTGAACATTTAAAAGAGGTCTTTTGCAGTAGATTTGCCCAATGCAATACATTGTTTGATTTCTTGACTGCTGCTTTCATGGACTTTGATTGTGGATCCAAGTAAAATGAAATCCCTGACAGCTTTAATCTCTTCTCCATTTATCATGATGTTGCTTATTGGTCCAATTGTGAGGATTTTTGTTCTCTTTGTGCTGAGGTGTAATCCATATTAAATACTGTAGTCTTTGATCTTCATCAGTAAGTGCTTCCTTTGAGTCGTCTTTGCTTTCAGCAAGCAAAGTTATCATTTGCGTATCATAGGTTGTTAATGAGTCTTCCTCCAATCCCAATGCTGTGTTCTTTATATAGTCCAGCTTCTTGGATTATTTGCTCAGGATACAGACTGAATAAGTTTGATGAAGGAGACAGCCCTGGCACACACCTTTCCTGATTTTAAACCACGTGGAATCCCCTTATTCTGTTTGAATGACTGCCTCTTGACCTCTGTATAGGTTCCTGTGGTGGTTAAATTTGTGTGTCAACTTGGCTAAGCCTGGTTGAGTGGCTGGGCAGCCGAATGTACTTATTCCCCATGGTGAGATTGGTAATTAACTCCATGGTGAAATCTATTGGAGCAGCTACACTCAGCTGCTTTGGGTAGGTGGTCTGTTTCCCATATGTAAGAAACAGCTTTGGGAATAGTCTATAGTTTATGGCATGCTTGAATCCTGCATGTAGCCATGTTGTTTGGCAGCCTGCCATGCTTCGCCAACCTTGGGACTGTCAATGGACTTGAATTAATGGCCTGCCATATGGTTTGGTAACATTGGGACTGTGCCTTTTTTACTTGTCAACCTTGGGCTTGTCAGTTTCAGCAGCTAGTAGCTGTCTGAGTGAAGAAAATCCTCTAGTTCCAGTGGGCCGGGAGCAGGAGGCAGAGCTGAAGCCTAAGATTGAGGGGCTTTCACCCAGGCCCTAAAGTCTGGCACTTCAAACTCAGACTTGAAGCCTTCAAACTGTAAGAGAATAAATTCCTGTTTCTTCAGCCATCCCATTTGTGGTGTATTCTTGTCAGAGTGGCATTAGGTAACCATAACAGTCCAAATGAGCACAGTTTTGTGTTCTGGAATTCCTATTCTTCACAATGTTATATAAAATTTGTTATGATCCACACAGTTGAATGCCTTTGTGTAGTCAATAAAACATAAGTAAGCATCTTTCTGGTATTCTCTGCTTCTGACCAAAATCTGTTTGACATTAGCAACTATATTTTTTGTTCCATGTCTTCCACTGAATCCAGCTTGAATTTCTGGCTCTTCCCTGTTGATGCACTGCTGCAACTGGGTTTCAATTATCTTCAGCAGAATTTTACTTGCATGCAATATTAATGATATTGTTTGATAATTTCTTCATGTTGCTGTATCACTTTTCTTTATAGTAGGCGCAAATATGAATCTCTTCCAGTTGGTTGGCCAGTTATATGTCTTCCAAATTTCTTGGCATAGACAAGCAAGCACTTCCAGCATTGTATTCATATGTTGAAACATCTTTTTGGTATTCTGTCAATTCCTGGAGCCTTGTTCATCACAAATACCTTCAGTGCAGCTTAGATTTTTTCCTTCAGTACCACTGGCTCTTGATCATATGCTACCTCCTGAAATAGTTTAAAATCAGTCAATCCTTTTTTGGTACAGTGACTATGTGTATTCTTTCCATTCTTCTCTTGATGCTTCCTATGCCATTAAAAATCTATTCAATATTTAATGAAGAGATTCCATAAGTGGAGTGCTTAGAATCAGGGAACTGCTATCTGTACTTACAAGTGTTTAAGAGTGATCAGGTCAGATATAGGGGCCGGGGGACTCGGATGGGGGTTTGGGGACATATTTTGCATTCAGTAAAATAATTCCCGAGAGTTTTCCCACCCTCGTACTTGCCTGATCACTCCTGTGGTAAACATAGTCTATTTTGTTATGAGCTATCTCTGTGGCCAATTATCTTTATATGACATTTGGGAAGGAAGAAGATACTCTCAGCCCTGCTTCCATTGCATATAGTTGGCTTTGCTTCCTTCATGACTAGAAAGCTAACACACTTGTAACTGCCTGTCAGAAATGTAGGCAGTTTTAACAAGTCATATATATTGCCTGAGGCCAAATATTACCCCTCCACATTACAACCTCCACCAATGCATTTCTGAGATCTTCATGCAAATGAGTGGCAAAAAGGTGATTTACGTAAATTTATTTCACAGACAACTTTTTCAGAAATCCCACCTCTATGTCTTATTAATGTCTATTTCTTATTCATGTGTATGCCATTCCTTAGGCACTGGAATAGGATGGATTGTGAAGGAATGAGTCTTCCTTTAGAAGGATAGGCACCTGTCAGTGTTTACTGGGGTGGGTGGATCAATCTGATGACCATCCTGACCCCTTGACTTGTGTTTAGTCTTCTAAGTCCTACTATAATTCATAAAATGTTGCCAACCCTACCATTTGGAGGAGCGAGAATTCCATTTTCTCCTGATTTCCGAAGGACTTAGGCAGCCAGATGCTCTCACTTCGTCTTCTGCAGAGATGAGAATGGCTTTAGTCTCCTGCTGGACTTGGTTTCTACTTCTTTCAAGGCCTCAAATCTCTTTCAAATTTTCAAGGATTGTTTGAAGAAGTCCCTTTCTTTATGCCTCTTGAAATTTTTGCCCATGAGCAATGAACAATGCCAAAATTCTGAGAATGCTCAAGTTGCTCTGAATTATTATTTTTTAATTGAGATATGCAAAAAGATATCGTATTGAGATATGCATCCCATGCGTGGCATCTGACCTCCTCTAACTTCACAAGGTGAAGAAGGAATAAGATCAACAACCCAAGGCTGATTCCTATGAGGCAGAGGCCAGTCATGCCTCCACCCTCCAACCTTTTTATCAATTCCGATACCAACCACCCCTCCTATGGCACTCTACTTCTCTGCTAGATTCAATAATCCATTGCAACGGCCCCACAGAACTCACAGACAATACTCATGATTGTGGGTTTATTAGGGAAGTAATAGGTTACAACTGAGGATCAGAAACAAATTAGGATATAATTCTTTAATCAGGACCACCTCTTTTCAGCTGTGCTGCAGACATGCTTCTCTCTGGACTCAGCCTCTCAGCCCTGCAGTCTCTTGGCCTGTGCCCTGCTCAGTCAAGTGTTACAAAGCTCTTTTAGCTCTGCAAATAGGTGCCTAGAGAGGGACTCCACTCCACCAGTAAGCCTCCTGCCTGAAGGCACTCAGCTATCTCATTCCACGGGCTGGGAAGCCCATTGCTCCGTCTCATGTCAGTCTGTTGCTGCCTTATCTCTGCTGCTGCTGCTTCTTGCGATCTCAGCATAGGGATCTCAGGTCCAAGGGCTCCAATTCTGGCTCTGTTTTCTTGATGATAGTGACATCCCCCTTTCTGCCTCTTGAATGGCTCATTTTCAGTCTAGTGGATGGCAAAACTGACCAATCCCCATGTTAAGGTTAAAAAAAACCCAAAAACCAAACTCATTGCTGTTGAGTTGGTCCTGACTCATAGCGATCCTTACTTGAGTTTCTAAGGCAGTATCTCTACAGAAGTAGATAGCCCAGTCTTTCTTCTGAGGAGTAGCTGGTGGGTTTGAACCACCAGCCTTCTGGTTAGCAGTCAAATGTCTTAGGCACTACATCACCAGACCTCCCACGTTAGGATTACATGCACCTTATTTGCACAATCCCACCCACACAAGGGTACCATGTACCTTATTTACTTTATAAACAAGCTGTCCAATCCCCTTGGTTGGCCACAAGCACCTCACATTTGCATGCCCCACCCCCCCCAGTCATTTGGTAAGAGTTACAAAGACTGTGGCTAGAAAAAAACAATGAAGAAAACTAAAGATACATGGAAACAGTTACTCCAAGGGTCTGGTGGACCATGTGAACCTCAGCGTACATGACCCTGAGACCAGAAGAGCTGTATGGTACCCAGCTACCAATGTCAGTCACTTGGAAAGGGATCAAAATTGGAGATCTTGGATAGAATGGGAGAAAAATGTGGAACAAAACTCAAAATCCTAAAAAAGACCAGGCTTACTGGTCTGATAGAGACTGGTGAAACCTCTGAAACTATGGCCCCAGTCACCCTTCGGGTCTGAAATTGAACTCACTCCTGTGGCTTCTAGCCAAACAATAGACTATGTATAAGGTGAACATTTACACCAGGTAGGTACACTTCTTCAAACAATCAGCAATGGGAGATCAGAAGGGCAGCATTTTCACAAGGCAAATAGCTCAGAAGGCAAGAATGTATAGGACACAGGGAGAAGGTAACCAAAAGGAGGAAATGGGAAGAGAGCTGTGACATTATGGGGATTGAAATCAATGTCATGAAACAAAATGTCTATGAACTGTTGTTTGGAAAATGAATTTGCTCTGTAAACTTTTACCCAAATCACATTTTTTTTTTTTTTTTAAAAAAAGAACATGACTAGCAGTACTATACCAAGTAATTCAATGCCCTGCAAGATACAATTCACATACCATAAAACTCACCCTTTTAAAGTGAATTTTAACCACAATTCAGTGGGTTTTAGTATATTTACAAGGTTGTGCAACCATCACCACTATCTAATTCTAAAATATTTTCATCATTCCCAAAACAAACCCTGTATCCATTAGCAGTCACTCCCCAGATCCTGGAAACCACTGATCTGCATTCTGTCTCTGACTTGATTTTTTATCTATAATTTTGAAAGAAAAATAGCTGGTATGTAGCCAAAATCAGTTTTGAGTTAGTTTCTTGTACATAGGCAACATTTTTGATGGAAAAATAAGGTTACTAGCAAGTGTTGAAAAATAAAAGCTAACAGCTGAGAACTTGTCAAGCACTTGTGTGGAGTATGATAGAGTGCTTATGGCAAAGAAAAGGGGGAACCTACCCTTTACATGTAATCATTAATATATATGTATTTTTCAGTTCATGAAATAATTTATAATAATAACTTCACTATTTGGACCCACTTAATTCAGAGTCTTTCAAAATTTGACAGGATTGACTTGAACTAAAATTTACTCATAAACTAGGAAGACAAGGTTTGCCAAGTAAATTTGTAGTTTACACATGATTTCAGGAATACAGTTTATCTTATTAAAGGGAGTAAACTTTTTAGACATTTTTAGAAGATATGACATTTCAAATGCCATATCTCTTAACCGTTGTCTTTTGCTGTTGACATTTTGTGAGTTGTTTTATTGTAGTTCTAAGATGGAAGTAACAGTGAGGTTACTCATTAACTTGAGTGTGAAACCATCAATTAATACATAATAGATCAAGGCAGAGATACATAAAGTCATCTTTAATGAGATGGAATGGATCCCAGAGCAACAAAACCTGCCTGGAACTTGACTTAAGCTATTAACATATGTTAAGGGGGAAAATAAAGTCCTTGAGAAGGAGGGATAGTCAGCCATAGGAGTAAGAAACAGGAAAATTCTCAGAATGATGGCAATGCTCATCTAAGTCCTGTCTCAAGAGGCTGCCTGGGTCCAAGGGCATAACCTGTGTCACGTCTTGGTGGAGATGGATGCACCAGAGCCTGAAGCTATCTAACATTTGACTCATAGAAGTAACTCCCAAGGTCTGATTCCAGGCTCACCAAGCATCCTTCCTCCTAATTATAATTTGGCTTTCCGTGCAATTTTACCTTTAGGGAGATAAAGTGCTGGCTAGATAACTCCAATATCAAGTGGACTTGCAAGTGATGTTCAACTTCTGTGGTCTTAGTTCCTTCAGATATATGTCAAATGATCTTCTCAAGCTATGATTGCGCCTGAGCATTAACATTTTATTAATATTTGAATATAAATCTTAAGTTTAAATTTACCTTTTCCTAATTCTGTGCTTTGGCAGATAGTACATTTGAGTTCTGAAACTAATCTTGATATTTTAAAAGGCAAGTTTAATAGATTCTTAACTCAGAATTTTTTTGTCCAGAAAGTCACATTAAAATCCAAATATTTCTGACATTTTATCTTTGCTTGATATTTTAAGAAGTTTAATTTTTGACATTCAGAAAGAGAATTTCCTTTGTTCTAGCAATTGTATATCACTCTGTATTGCTAATGTGGTGGTCCTCAACCTTAAGTGTGCATCAAAATCCCCTGGAGGGCTTGTTAAAACACAGATAGCCAGACTCCATCCCCAGAGTTTCTGATTTACTTGTTCTGGGATGGGATCTGAGATTTGTATTTCTTTAAGTTCCAGCTGATATCAATGATGCTGGTCAGGGGTCCACACTTTGAGAACCACTACTCTAGAGAAGTGCTTGAGCAACAGTCCAAGAAGGCATGTGGAAGAATGTACATTCCGTACTTACAGTAATATTAGGAATTAGGCAGACAGTTTAAATAACTGGTAGTAGAATGGTTAAATAAATTGTAATATTCTTCCTATGGTGTATTATACACCAGGTAAAAAGATGAGAAGTCTCTGGGTGGTGCAAACATTTAACATGCTTGACTGCTAACTGAAAAGTTGGAGGTTGGAGTTCACTCAGTGGCTCCTCACAAGAAATACCTGATGATCTATTTCTGAAAAATCAGCCATTGGTAACCCTATGGAGGATAATACTACTCTGACATACAAAGAGTTGACATGAATTAGAACGAGCTTGATGGCAACAGGTGAGAAGAGTGAAGTGGCCATATTGTGCCATTGAGCAGTGGTTAAAAGAGTTGGTTCTAGAGTCAGATTGTCTGTGTTTGAAACTAGCTCCGCAACTTTGAAGAAAATGGAGATTTTGTACTATAATTTGTATTGAATATGTTACTGTCATTCTATTTTACTGTAAAATAACTTTTTCAAAGGGAACACTGCCTTTAATTATGTTCCTAATTTAAAGAGGTTCTATACGGATTGAGTTTATTAGAAACAGATCAGTGAAGTCAGAGTTAGGTGGTAAATCATCATGCGGTGGGTGGGGGATATGACAAACATGGCTTATTGCTTCAAGAGAATAGCACAGTTTTCTACAATAAACACTCTGAGAATTGTGTGTTTTTATTTTCAACAAGCATTCATGATCTCAAGGTTATAAGTCAAAGCCCTTGGCATTATTAAAACACACTTTTTAATATCACAGTAAAGCTCATTGCCTTTCATAGCAAATAGACTGAGAATTTAAAATAAGTGCTGTCAAGAAGCAAAATAATTACAGGCTTATTTGACTTTTGTGGTAACTGGAATATAAATATTTACTAACCTGCCCTCTTTAATATCATGGCAATGGTTAATTGCTAATTCCTTGAATTGAGTTAGAAAGCACTTGTATCACCTAGAAGCTATGGAAGCTGATGACTTCTTGTCTCAACTTCATTTTGGTCAAGGGTAACTTAAAATAAAAATATAATTAACAGTTTCCTGTTTTATTTTTATTTTACTTTTTTTAAACTCTACACCTCCCACAAGCTGTGTGTGTATAAGCCTGTTTCTTAATCTCTCTGTGCTTCATTTTCTCTGCCTATGAAACGATAATAGTCCCCACTTCTGGGGGTTGTGGTGAGGATTAGATTAGACAATATGTGTCAGTACTTAGAACAATATCTGGCACATGGTTAATATCCAGTAAATGTTACTTACTACTATTATACACTGGAAGAGCTCTCTAAGGTGTATTAGATGAAAAAATCAAATTGTAGAAGAATGTGTACTGTGTGACACTAACCCAAACACTTGCTGATGAGTTGACTCCAACTCATGGTGACCCATGCATGTCAGAGTAGAATGGGACTTTCTAGGGGTTTCAGTGGATGATTTTCTGAAAGTAGATCTCCAGGTCTTTCTTTCAAGGCATGTCTGAGTGGACTTGAATCACCAACCTTTTGGATAGCTGCAAGTGCATTAACCATTTTGTTTGCACTACCCCAGGACCTGTAGTATGACACTATTTGTGTAAAAAAAAAGTTCAAAGCAATTTTAAATTATTTTTGTTAGTACTGGGTTCTTGGACATGCTTGTAAACACACAGAACAAGATCTGGAAGAATACATTGCAAACGTATCAGTGGTTAACTTCAGTGGAAAAAAAGAGGGGACTGGATTAACTGGGGAGGTAGTCAAAGAGTACTTTAGCTTTATCAGCAATGCTATTTTTATTTTTACAGATAGATTGATTCAGTAATATTTCTATAGTTAAAAATTACCAAAACAACCTGTTTGTCTTCTCTCAAAGAAAGGTCACTTAATGATTTGATTAAGGATGATAAAAGTCATTAAAACTGTGTTAAGTCAAAAGTAAAAAAAAGTAAAGGATAGTTACTTGTGCAAATATTCCTACATTAATAAAATTGCTATTTTGTTCTTTTTTATCCTGGAGAATAATTCAGTTTCTGTTCATTTTAATTTTGAATGATAAACACCACATTTGTTCTTAAACTTGTTCTCAGTTTTTTTTCACTTAAAACTGTTTTTATCTTTTTAGGTTATTAATTTGCAACAAGTGTATTTTTCATTGCCCAGGTAGGTTTGTGATTAGCAGTTCGGTAGAAGTGACATAATATGTTATTTCCTTTTTGTACTGTAATCATGTATTGCTAGGATTGATCTGCATAAATCAACTTTTTAAATAGTTGATGGCAGTTTGTTAAATTATAAAAGGCACTTTTGGTCAACTAGCCCTACTAATGAATTTTGCATCAGTTATTTTTCATTTTGTTAGTTAATATTTAAGGAGAATTCTCAGTTACAGTCCAGAGACTTTCAGTGAAATATCATGCTGTCTCTTTTTCTCTCTCCAAGCAGGAGAATTTATGCTGTTGAAAATATTTCTATGTCTAAGAATCACCGTAGGGATAGAACATTGATTAGGCAAATAGTTTATGGGAGATGCCAATAGCTGGGAGAGATTATAAATAGATTGAGACATTTTCAAAGAGTAACTGGCAAATTTTAGTTAGTTTTCAAATCACCAAGGAAGCTCTTTAAAATGCAGGTTCCTTGGTCTCACTCCCAGAATTCGATAAATAGCTCAGGGGATTCTGATGCAGCTGGATTGTGGGCCACACATTGTGAAACACTTCTGGGGCCATGTTGGCAGTTATCTGCTGCTGCTAAGTTCTGGATGCAGTTGCAACTCTGATCCAAAGGGTATCTGTGGTAGTTAAGTTTGTGTGTCAACTCGGAGGGGCCTGGCTGACTGGCTGGGCAGCTTGATGTAGTTATTCCCCATGATGAGATTGGCAATCAATTTCGTGGTGGAATCTACTAGAGTAGCTGAGTAGCTGCTTTAGTGATGTGGTCTGCTTCCAGTGTATAAGAAGCAGCTTTGAGGACAGTCTCTAGCTCTTTGGCATGCTCGAACCCTGCATGTAGCAAAGTCATTGTTCAGCAGCCTGCCATGCCCTGCTGAGCTTGGGACTTCTGGACTTGAATTAGTGGCTTGCTGTGTGGTTTGGTAATATCAGGACAGTGTCTTTTCACTTGTTGACCTTGGGTTTGTCAGCCTCAGCAGCCAGCAGCTGCCTGAGTGAAGAAAAGCCTCCAGCTTCAGTGGGCTGGGAGCAGGAGGTAGAACTGAAGCCCAAGGTTGAGGGACTTTCACTCAGCTCCCAAACCCTGGCACTTTGAACTTGGACTTCTAGCCTCCCAAACTGCAAGAGAATAAATTCCTGTTTTTTCAAGCCATCCCATTTGTGGTATATTCCTGTCAGAGTAGCATTAGGTAACCAGAATAGTATCCTTTTTCTTCTTCTGTCCAGAGATTAGGAAATAAGACACCACTTTCAGGGAAGGAAATCAGGCTACCCTGGTACTGAGAGAATTTGGACTGGGTGGTTAACGTATTTCCAGGTCAGTAATCTTTGAGTATCCTTAAAAGTTGTGTTGCTGTGAGTCTTGAGGCTGTGCCACTGGTGTTTCAAACCCAGTGGGGTGCACATAGTGCACAGGTATCAGCCTGGCTTGCCATTGAGACAGACTAGGAAGAAGGAAGAGGCCATCCACTTCTCAAAGAATTGGCCAGAGAAAACCTTACGAATAGCAGAGAAACACTGTCTGATACGTTACTGTGCAACTTTATGAATAGTCCAGAAACATTGTCCAATACAGAGGAGGAAGATGAGTGCACGGTGGCTGTGACAACGGGCTCAAGTAGCTGGCGCGGGATTGGGTGGTGTTTCGTTCTGCTGTGCATGGGGTAGCTATGAGTTGGAAACGACTTGATGGCACCTAACAACAACAACAACAAAAGTTGCGATAAAGAGGAGGGCAGGTGGCTCTGCAGACTTTGTTTGCTTTCTCACTTCCTCATAATCTCCACATTGCATCCTTATTAGGAATTGCAGCCCTTGAAATAGTCAATTTCAGGATAACCCTTCTTTGATTCCTCCTTTTTGTCACAATGTGCTTGGCCTGAGACTCAGGACTTCAAGTTCATGCATTCTCCTTGATGACAGCTGATTTATTTTATAATTAATTCATGTTGATCAGTTCCAGGTAACAAATTTGCATGCTAGGTATGGCAGACAGAATAGTGATACCCTAAAAATGTCCATGTCTTACTCCCTGAACCTGCAAATACATTACCTTACATGGCAAAGGGGAATTAAGATTGCAAATGGAATTAAGTCTGCTAATCAGCTGATTTTGAAACAGGAAGATTAGCCTGGGTTAGTAGTCCCTGGGGTGGTGCAAGCAGTTAACTGGTCAACTGCTAGCCAGAAGGTTGACTATTCAAACCCAGTTGAAGGCCTTGAAAACTCTAGGGAATGATTCTACTGTGCACACATCAGAATTGACTCCACAGCAACTAACAACAACATCCTGCATTATCCCGGATGTTTAGTGTCAGCGCCAGGGTCCTTTTAAGAAGGAAGGAAGATGAGAATTAGGGAAGGAAATGTGGTGACAGAAGTGGAGATCAGAGTAATATGGTCATGATCCAAGGAATGTGGGCAGCCTTTGGAGCTGGAAAAGGCCAGGCAGTGTTTCTCTTATAGTCTTTAGAAGGAGAACAGCCCTGCTGACACGTTGTTTAGCCCCATAAAACCAATTTCAGACTCTTGTCCTCCAGAACTTTATAATCATAAATCTCTGTTGTGTTAAGCCACTAAGTTTCTAGTAATTTGTTATAGCAACGACAGGAAAATAATACAGTAGGTGAGACCTCTTGGAGTTATAATACCTTAATCCAAAACAATGTTTCTTCATGGTAATGTTAGTCATTATGGAAGACAAATTTGGGAGATACCTGGGGGTACAACACAGTGATGTCAAACCTCAATATATGTACTAAGAATGTCTTAAAAGACTCATCTCCGAGGACAATATGTAGACTTGCTCCTTATAATCTGCTCCCTTCCACTGCCAATCTTTCACCAGTGCAGTTTACCTTTCAAGTCTACTGTTGCCTGTGACTCTGAGTCTCCTTCAATTCGCCATGCAGTAGCCTTTTACATGCAGCCAGTGTCATGTTTCTAAGTCAATATCAGGAATTCTAAACAATTCCTTCCTCCCATATAGGATAAAAAGACTCCTTCCCCCTGCAAAAAGGTAGGTCAGGTGAGGTGAGGTGAGACCTAGGAAGAAAAGAACTTGAACATCATCATTTGAACTTTCTTGACTCCCATGATATACTTCTAAGCTTGGTGTTTGCTTGATTTAGGCTACTTAAACAGTACTTTCCGCATTTGTAGACATCGAAGGCATTTCAACAAAGTGAGAGTTATTGTTTCTAGTTTTCCAGCAAGAGCTTTTATTTTTTTTTTAAAAAAATTCCAGAATCTCTCTTCCTAGAGGGAAGGTCCAAGCCACAATCCACGTCTATCTTTTGCTTCCTCTGTTCCACTTTGCTCTCTCTTCCCCCCGCACTGTTACTTCTGCAGAGAAACCGGACACACTAGTGAGTATGGGAGGTGAGTGAATTGTACAAGTGAAAGATCTTCCTCTCAGGAACCCTTTACTTGCTAGCCAAGAGCTTTCTCTCTTTCCTCCCCAAGGCTATTTCTTGAGAAGGGTGAGATCAGATTTGCATTATGCCAAGATGATGATTTATTCCTTTAGAGTAAGGACAATCAGTCCTCCTCCAAAGCAGCCTGCTCTAATAAATGCTCACATCAAATGGCTCCCAAATAGCAATTCTATTTATTAAGGAGTAGACAGATCATTTTGGGGGTTGGGCAGGTGAGCAACCCACCATCCTCAAAGATGGGACTCCAAAGATGGGGTCCTCTGTCTTCTTGCCTCTTCCCCAGCACGTAGACAGTTCTGCGTCTCCTATGAGCACTCTGTAATTGTTGATGACTCACAGAAAGGCCTAGCAATCTCCATCTGAAAGCCAGCCAATAGAACCCTATGAATCACAATGGTCCAATCCTATTGTGCATGGGGTCACCATGAGTGGGGGTGGGGGTCTATTTGACGACAACTAACACCCACCAGCCACTCCTCGGAAGGAAGGTTGGGCAATCCTACTTCTGTAGTGATACTGCCTCAGAAACCCAAGGAGGGGTCGCTATGAGTCAGGGCTGACTGGAAGGCACATGACAACAACAACAACAACAACAACAATCCTGTACTCTAACCCAAGAGCACTGAAAGGTTTTAAGCAGCTAAGGGGCACAATCAAATCTAATCTTAATTTTTAAAGCGATGGCTGTGGTTGATGTGAAGATGCTAGACTAGGGTAGAGGCAAGAGTAGACACAGAGAGGGAATGACTAGAAGATTGTGACTTGTGGTTGGTGGGAAAAACAGTTAATTTCAGAACTTGCTTCTCTCTCAGGACTTGTTTACTCTTTGGCTTGCTGTGCTCTCAGCTCTGCAATGCAGCCTGGCAGGAATTTTCTCTTTCCTCCTGCGGATGTCCTCAGCATTCTACTGGGACTCTATACCCCACCAGTAAGTCAATGAATTATTAAAATAATTTGTTTTCCAAGAGATGGTATTTTTTTTCTCAGTGCAGATTTTTGTGGGGCTTAAGGAAACCAGACCAGTGCCCACAGCTCACTGACCATGGATGCCAGGGCCCAGCCCTTGTAATGCAGCCTGAAAATACTTCTCTGCTTCCCCAGTGGGAGGCAGAGGCAGCTGATTCCCCTAATCAATGTGTCCTCATGGGCCAGAGCTTGGATGGATGCAGTGTCAGCGCATTCCCCATCCTGCCTCTCTCACATCTGAGCCTGTTAGTGGGAGCCTCACTTTTTGTGCTTGTCCAGGATCATGCAGAACTTTAACAGCCACTCAAACTGAGAGTGTTGAGTTCACATCAGGAGCTGTGGGGATATGAACCACCTCCTTGGTGGTGGTGGTGTTAGGTGCCGTTGAGTCAGTTCTGACTCATAGTAACCCTATGTACAACAGAATGGAACACTACCTGCTGTCATCCTCACAACTCTCACCATTCTTGAGCCCATTATCACAGCCACTGTGTCAATCCATGTCATTGAAAGTCTTCCCCTTTTCCACTGACACTCTAAGTTACCTAGCATAATATTCTTCTCCAGGGATTTGTCCTTTCTTACAACATGACCAAAGTAAAAGAGATGAAGTCTGGCCGTTCTTGCTTCTAAGAAGTATTCCAGCTGTATTTACTCCAAGACACATTTGTTTGCTCTTCTAGAAGTCCATGATACATTCATTATTCTTTGCCAAAGCCACATTCTAATGCATCAGCTCTTCTATGGTCTTCCTTATTCATTGTCCAGCTCTCACATGCGTAAGAGGCTACTAAAAATACCATGGGTTGGGTCAGGTGCACTTAGTCTTTAAAGTGATATCTTTGCTCTTTAACACTTTAAAGAGATCTTTTGCAGCAGATTTAGCCAATGCAATATGTCCTTTGATTTCTTGAGTGCTGCTTTCATGGGTATTGATTGTGGATGCAAGTAAAATGAAATCCCTGACAACTTCAACTTTATCTCCATTTGTCATGATGTTGCTTTTTGGTCCAATTGTAAATGTTTTTGTTTTCTTTATGTTGAGGTGGTTGAGGTGTAATACAGACTGAAAGTTGTAGTCTTTGATCTTCATCAGTAGGTGCTCCAAATCTTTTTCACTTTTAGCAAGCAAGATTGTGTCATCTGCATATTGCAAATTTTTAATGAGTTTTCCTTCAATCCTGATACTGCATTCTTCTTCATATAGTCCAGCTTCTCTGATTATTTGTTCAGCATGCAGATTGAGCTCTGGTGGCACAGTGGTTAAAACATTGGATGCTAACCAGAGGGTTGGGATTTCAAATCCACCAGCTTTTCTGCAGGAGAAAGATAAGGTAGTCTGCTTCCATAAAGATTTATAGCATTGGAAATGTTATGGGGCAGTTCTACCCAGTCCTGGAGGTTCACTATGAGTCAGAAATAACTCAATGGCAGTGGGTACCTCTTTGCTAGTCAATCTAATGCCTCCTGCTACCCTCAGTGGCTTCTTGATTTCTTCTGTTGTGGATTTTCTGCCTGACAGCAAGGAGAACTGCTCATGAAATTTAGAAGAGGATATATTTCCCAGTTACCTTTGGGGATCAACACCACCCTCAATAAAGTTTGCTTCCCCTGCCAATGTCTTTGATACCTTTCTTGCATCCTGTTTAGGGGAGCTGACAGAACCACTCAAGGTCCATTGATGCTCATAACTGAACACGCCTAAGCATCCCTTGATCACTCGGCCAAAAAAAAAAAAAGATTCTTGGAGAAATTTAAAAATGTTTGGTGTCAAACATTCTTTAGAAAGGTGGGTCCCTGAAAAGAAGAGGGAGCCTAGGGTGACATTAGAAATGCTTCATTGTCATGGGCCCTTTGAGTAAGTCCTAAGGCCACCGACCCTCATGGGGGTCATTCTCATGGCATGCCTGGGTCAGCTGGACTCCATAGCAGGTACCAAGAGGGACTGTGGGCACTGAAGTCTTGATTTGGAACCATGGTCTTCTGATCAGACACCACTGCCACAACCATTGGCTTCCTCAGAGAGAAAAGAGAGTGCAGTAAAAATACCTAACATTTACACAATCCATATCATGTGGGTTTAATCCTTATAATAATCTTATGAGGGAACAAATGTCATTAATTCCAATTCACAGATGAAGGAACTGAGACCAGAAAATTTACGTAATTGTCTCAGGCTGACTGTTATCAGAGCCCTGGCTACATTTTCCTGCCTCTGAGTGGTACCTGGACTACTCCTGGTCAGATCCTGCTTTTCCCATCCACTCCCAGTAGGAGCTCTGGTAGTGTAGT
>NW_006921901.1:1936169-1936705 GCF_000298275.1 Orycteropus afer afer | reverse complement strand
CCAAGCCTTTCTTCCTCATCTCAACCTGGAAGCTCCTTTGAAACTTGTTCAGCATCATAACAAAATGTGAGCCTCTACTAACAGACAGGTGTTTGCTGCTCATGAGTTGCAACAGGTCAAAGTGAACTCAAGTCTCCTGCACTGAAGCGGAGAATTCTACCCCTGAGCCATCACTGCCTCCCACAGGCATTTTGTTGTTGTTATTGCCATAGAGTTGATGCCAACTCATGGTGATCTCATGAGTGCTGAGCAGAAGTGCTCTGTAGGGTTTCCAAGGCTGTGACCTTTTGGAAGCAGATTGCCCTGTCTGTCTTCTGAGACACCTCTGGGTGGTTTGCAAGTAGACATCCTTATGATTCCTTTTTTCAGGAAAGGAAAATGAGGCTTAGGGAAGATACATTTCTTGTTCCAGGTCTTAGATGGGTGGGTGGTGGGGTCTAACTTTGAAGTGGATGTGTTGAATGCTTAGATGGTGCTGCTCATGGCATTCTACCACAAAGCCAGTAATGTCTGGCATACTGGGTGAGTCTGGATGG
>NW_006921901.1:1932326-1933354 GCF_000298275.1 Orycteropus afer afer | reverse complement strand
GACCCTATGTGCAACGGAACAAAACATTTCTCCATCCTACAGCAGTCTCACAATCCTTGCTATATCTAAGTCCATTGTTGCAGCCACTGGGTCAATCCATCTAGTTGAGGGCCTTCCCCTTTGACCCTCCACTTTACCAAGCATGATATCCTCCTCCAGGGAATGGATCCTTCTGACAACATGACCAAAGTAGGTGAGAAGAAGTCTGGCTATTCTTGATTCCAAAGAGCATTCTGGCTGCACTTCTTCCAGGAAAGATCTGTCAGTTCTTCTGGCAGCCCATGGTACTTTCAGTATTCTTCTCCAACACCACAACTCAAAAGCATCAACTCTTTTTCGGTCTTCTTTATTCATTGCCCAGCTTTCACATGCATATGAGGTGACTGAAAATACCATGGCGTGGGTTAGGTGCACCTTAGTCTTCAAGGAAACATCTTTGCTCTTCAGCACTTGAAAGAGGTCTTTTGCAGCAGATTTGCCCAGTGCAATATATCATCTGATTTCTTGACTGTTGCTTCCATTGGTGTATTACCAAATAATATGAAATATTTGACAACTCCAATCTTTTCTCCATTTACCATGATGCTGCTTACTGGTCCAGTTGTGAGGAATTTTGTTTTCTTTATGCTGAGGTGTAATCCATACTGCGGACTGTAGCCTTCCATCTTCTTCAGTAAATGCTTCAAGTCATCTTCACTTTCAGCAAGGAAGGTTGTGTCATCTGCATATTGCAGGTGGTTAAAGAGTCTTCCTCCAATCCTGATGCCACGTTCTTCTTCATATAGTCCAGTTTCTCAGATTATTTATTCAGCATACAGATTGAATAAGTATGGTGAAAGGATACAACCCTGACACACTCCCTTCCTGATTTTAAACCATGCAGTATCCCCTTGTTCTATTCAAATGACAGGTTCCTAGTCCATGTACAGGTTCCTCATGAGAACAATTCAAGTGTTCTGGAATTCCCATTCTTCGCAATGTTATGCATAGTTTGTTATGACCCACATAGTCAAATGCTTTTGCGTAGT
>NW_006921901.1:1913153-1931396 GCF_000298275.1 Orycteropus afer afer | reverse complement strand
CTTTTTAATGACGTTTTGCTTTCTTCATGGATGATGTTCTGTATATCATCCCACAATTCCTCTGGTTTTCAGTCATTGCTGTTCAATGCATCAAATCTATTCTCTAGATGGTCTCTAAATTCAGGATGGATATAATCAAGGTCATATTTTGTCTCTTATTGACTTGTTTCAATTGTCTTCAGCTTCAACTTGAACTTGTATATGAGCAGTTGATCTGCTCCACAGTCAGCCCCTGACCTTGTGTTGGCTGAGTATATTGAACTTCTCCATTGCCTCTTTCCACAGATGTAATGGATCTGATTCCTGTATATTCCATTGGGCAAAGTCCACATGTATAGCTGCTGTTTATGTTGTTGGAAAAAGGTATTTGCAATGAATAAGTCATTTCTTTTGGAAAATTCTATCATGCAATATCCAACGTCATTTCTATCACCAAGGCCATACTTTCCAACTGCTGGTGATTCTTCTCTGTTTCCAACTTTTGCATTCCACTCACTGGTAACAATCAGCATATTGTGATTGCATGTTTGGTCAATTTCAGACTGCAGAAGTTGGTAAAATCTTCAATTTCCTTTTCTTTGGCTTTGGTGGTTGGTGCATAAATTTGAACAGCAGTAGTATTAAGTGGTCTTCCTTGTAGATGCATGGATGTTATCCTATCACTAACAATGTTGTATTTCAGTATGGTTGACTGGGACTCCATATTATCTGGGACAAGGAACTTCTAGGTAATGTAAATCCTTGCTTCCAAGTACAATTACAGCCAGTTCATAACTATATCTCCAATTAAAAGTACTTTTCCTAGTTGATATGTGGTTTTGGGAAACTGAGTTGTATTAGTATTGGTAAGCTTGTACTGAAATTCTAAAAATGCCACATCATTGAAACAAACAACAAAAACTATTAGAGACTGCCTTCATCCCATATTAAGCTTGAGGAGGAATCCCATAATTATTATCAAACATTTAAAACTCAAAAAGTCATTTAAAGTTGTCTCACCTATAGCCAGGTTGGGCAATAAAGAAAGCCACAGTGTTGTGAAAGAGACTTTAGGACTTGAGACACTGAATGAATTACAAAAGAAATTTCAGCTCAGAATCAGGGTGTAGAAATAAGATTCAACTTGTTCCAGGAAATTCAACTCTGTTTCATGCTTGGAATGGGCTTGCCATCTTGTACTACAACAGTTATTTCTCCCTGGTAATTAGGTACAACCCTGCATTTTCAGGGACTTGACATTAAACTGGAACTTTCTCTGTAAGAACATGAAAGTGTGGCAGGAAGGAAAAGTTTGATAATGAGATGCTGACATCACCTACTCTGGAGGCAAGATTTTTTTAGTCAGTGGTATCTCTCTAACCAGGAGAGCAAAATGTGCAATTGTTAACTTGAGAAAAAGAATGACACAGATTTTTTTTTTTTTTTTTGCTAAATCTCATGGTATTGGGAAACAGAAATGGGTTTTTTGGCCCACAAATGCTTTGCAAGGCCTAGATGGAATTGTTGCAAGATGAGAGGCAGAACTGTAGCTGCCCTTGGGAATAGGGGTAGGATTGTTAGTCACCTGCCACAAAGCACTTTATATAGGCCTGGAAATGCAATGGCCAATTCATTCCTTCCATAAATATTTAGTTAGTATCTGTATATTGGGCACTTTGCTACCCTCTTTAGGGAATATAAAATTGCATACTATACAGTCCTGCTCTCAAGAACTTCAAAAACGAGTTCTGTCCAGTCAACCCCACTCATGGAGACCCTGTGTGTATCCGAGTAGAACTGTGCTTCATAGGCTTTTCAGTGGCTGCTTTTCTGAGGTAGAATGCCAAGCCTCTCTTTCGAAGCACTGAACTCAGATCTTCAGTCAGCAGTTGAATGAGTTAATCATTCCACTACCCAGGAACTCCTCAAGAAGTTTCTAGGACATGTATTCTCACTCTGGGTTATTTTTCAACAGTCTCAAGCAGACATAAGCATCTTCCTTTTCAGTTGAGGTGAAATTCACCCACCTTAAAACTAACCATTTTAAAGTGAATAATTCAGTGGCATTTAGTAATACACAGTTTTGTGTTACTACCACTTCTATCTAGTTCCCAAACATTTTTATCATCTCCAATAAAATCCCATACGCTTAAGCAGTTTCCACATTTCCCCCAACTCCAACCCCTGCTAACTGTGAATTTACTTTCTGTTTCCTAGGTCTTTACTTATTCTGAATATTTCATATAAGTAGAATCATGTTGTATATGACTTTTCACTTTCACTAAGCATAATGTTTTTGAGAGTCGTCCCCCATGTAGCTTGTATTAGCACTTCCTTTCTTTTTATGACTGAATGATATTCCATTGTATGTGTATATCAAACTTTATTAATTCATTCATCTGTTGATGGATACTTGAGTTGTTTCTACTTTTGGCTACTACAAATAATATTTTTTAATCTTTTGAGTATGTACCTAAGAGTGGAATTGTTGGGTCATATGATAATTTTATGTTTAATATTTTGCAGAACGAATAAACTGTTGTCCACAGAGGCTGCCCCATTCTGCATTCCTATCAGCAATGGATGATGATTCCAATTTCTCCATATCCTCACCAATACTTACTGTTTTCTGTTATCCTAATAATAGCCACCCTATTGAGTGTGAAGTCGTATCTCCTTGTGGCTTTGATTTGCATTTCTCTAATGACTAGTGGCATTGAGCATCTTTTCATGTGATATAAATGTTTTTACATGGTAACTAAGATACTTGTGAGTTAACAATATCAGGTCATTCTAATGGAATTACCATGTTGGTCCCTGGTAGGGACTGGGGTCTAAAATAATGGAATAGGGCTGGCAAATTTTGATAGGAGGAAGAAGAGGGAAGTAGGGGCAGACCTTGGGGCACTGTTGGAGTTTGGAAAAGAGGAACCATTGTGTAAAAGCATTTGGGGTGGAGACACCTAGACAGCCAGAGGATGGACTGAGGGCTTTGTGTATTGGTGAGATACAAAGGATGACAAAAGTAGGATTCATGACCTCAGGGAAAAAAGTGCAAGCGATCAGGACCAGCCTCCCTATTTCATTTCTCTAAGCATAACAACTCTGTTATGAAAGAGCTGCCCTGCTCAGGGAGAAGCAACAGAATTATGCACAAGTTGTTAGGAAACTTCTATACTCTGGAGCATGAGTGAACAGCAGCCTTTCTTTGATATAAGAGAAGCAAAAGCACTTCAAGAAAATTAAGAGTCCTCTCCAGACTGTGAAATGGTGAAAGCTTTCTCTTTAAAACTACAATTTTAGACTGTATAGAAGGAACTAATTTTTTTTTTTTTTTTGGAATTGTTTTTAAATGAAGAATTCTTGGCTATAGCTTTGGAATATATAATTTTTTTTCCTTGGCATTTCACACTTAGCAAAAAGCCCATTCTCATAAAAAGAATTGTTTTGAAACTAATTTCCAGAAATAGGGCTTAAACTCATTTAAGGAATAATTTCACTGCCAATGGATGATAATACTGAGCCTTGACCTTGGAATGTTGTACTTCATCTTCTAGTCTATTCATACCCCTTCTTGCCTCCACATAAAATGAGAGTTACGCTGAGTATTGTAGAATGTTGGTGTGTAATGACTTTCAGAGTTAGGCTGAATACACTCTTAGCTAATTTCCATCCCTATCATTCTGTTGAAATTGCTCTCCCAAAAAGGCAAGTGGTATCTTCATAATTACTGTATCTGATGACTTTTGCTTAGTCCTTACTTAACCTATTTAACCTAGCTATCATTTATTGATCATATTCTGTGTAGAAGGCACGTTGCTAGGTCTTTATATGTTTGTATTATAGTTACAGATTTAACTCACTATGGAACTTGGATGTTTAGAGAAAATGAAGTATCTTTATTTTATCTCCAAGTCTAGCCATCTTCTGGAACTTCAACCCACTGGGGAAAATTATTTAACTGTCCAGTCTGATTCAAAGATTAGTCCAATCCCATAAATTAAATATCTTCCTGAGGTAGTATTGGGTCTCTGTTGGATAAAGCACTCAGCTGCTTAGATAGCCTCACTCTCTCCTTCTTCAGCTTCTTCCCTAAACTGGGGGTATGTAGGGAAGGGGTGGTATGACATGACATGGTAGTTAAGGCATTTAGATACTAACCCAAAGGTGAGTGGTTTGAAACCACCAGCCAGTCCACATAAGAAATGTGGGGCAGTCTGCTTCCATAAAGATTTTCAGCCTTGGAAATTGCTGTGAGTCAGAGCTGACTCGATGGCAGTGACTTTGGTTTGGTTTGAGGGCAACAGGAAGACCCAGGGTCCTAAGGCTGATGTTTTTTTTCTCTTCGGGTCTCCAGGCCAATGTCCCTTGCCCACATGGGTGCTGCTTGCTCTGCTTGCATGGACAGCTGAAGGTGGTGTTTGTTCTCTCTTACCATGGCAGGCTATGACCACGTTCTCTGTCTTAGTCTCACCTCCATTATAGCTGAATGGGAGACTCCTTTGAGACCCAGCTGTGATCCCTATTTGATTCCATCTCAGGAGGTCTACAATGGAGCCCTTGCTATAGAGTCCTCCCCCACTGCAATGAAAACCCCCTCTAATACGGTTCCAAGTCTGAATCTCAGCTGTTGTGAAAATCTACCAAACCAACACGGAAGCCAAATATAACTTGGAGAGGCTAAATCTTTTCCACACTATCACCGTCACTTGCCTGATGCACCTCTCCCTCTCAGGGTGACAGCACAGAGAGAGGAGCATTGAAACATGCGGCCCCCAATTAGTCTGCTACTTCCATCTAGTTTCCTCTTCCCATAATCGTGTGGGTCTGGAAAAGGACCAACTTTCCCAGCTTCTTCTTTAATCTGGGCATATTTACATAAAACCCCATGGTATAGTCCCTCTGAACCTGCTTGCATGTCTACTATCTTTTCTTGTCCTTTCTTTCAATTCTGGACATCATTAGTGGCACAAATGGTTAAGCACTGGACTACTAACTGAAGGGTTGGTGGCTAGAATCTACCCAGAAGCACCTTGGAAAACAGGCCTAGCAATCTGCTTCTGAAAGGTCACAGCACTGAAAACTCTACAGAACAGTCTGACTATCTACACATGAGTTGGAATTGATGGCAACGACTAACTAACTACGTTTGGGTTATTAGGATAAACTACTAAATGACCTCCTTGTCTCCCACCTTTCCATCTCCAGTCTGTACTGTACATAACAAGACTCCTGTGACTGGTTCAGAAGTGAGCTACATTTCAAAATGGGTAAAATAGTTTTTCACTTCTGCCTCTAACATTGTTAATTGTGTACTACTAAATATAAAGATAGAAGATCTGGTGGCATAGTGCTAAGGCATTTGACTGCTAACCAGAAGGCTGGCGGTTCAAACCCACCAGCCACTCCCCAGAAGGAAGATTGGGCAGTCTACTTCCTTGGAAACCCAGGGAGGGGTCACTATAAAAAGCTCTTGTGGCACAATTGTTACTAAGTACTCAGCTGCTAACTGAAAGTTTGACAATTTGAACCCACCCAGTGGCTCCACAGGAGAAAAAACCTGAAGATCTGAGTGGTGATTATGTTTGTGTGTCAACTTGGCTGGGCCTGGTTGAGTAGCTGGGCAGCTGGTGGTAGTTATTCCCCATGATGAGCCTGGCAATCAATGCCATGGTGGGATCTACTACACGCAGCTGAGTTAGCTGCCTTTGGGATGTGGTCTGCTTCCTGTATATAAGGAGAAGCCTTGGGAATGGTCTCTAGCTTATGGCACACTTGGACCCTGCATGTAGCCATATCATTGTTCAGCAGCCTGCCATGCTCTGCTGACCTTGGGACTTACAATGGACTTAAATTAATGGCCTGCCATGTGGTTTGGTAACACCAGGACTGTGCCTTTTTACTTATCAACTTTGGGTTTGTCAGTCTCAGCAGCCAACAGCTGTCTGAGTGAAGAAACGCCTCTAATTCCAGTGGGCAGGGAGCAGGAGGCAGAGCTGGACCCCAAGGTTGAGGGGCTTTCACCAAGCCCCTAGAGCCTGGCACTTTGGACTTGGACTTAAAGCCTCCAACTGTGAGAAAATAAACTCCTGTTTGTTAAGGCCATTCCATTTATGGTATATTCTTGTCAGAGTGGCCCTAGGTAACCAGAACAATCTGTATCAGTTATAGCTTGGGAGACCCTATGGAGCAGTTCTACTCTGTCTTAGAGGGTAGGCACAAGACAGAATTGACTCAACAGCACACAGCAACAACAAATATAAGGATAGAGCTTAATTCCTAAAAGTAACACATTTAAGGTTCTCACAAATCTATTTTAATATTTTATGCTTTATCATACTCTGATATAAAACAAACAAACAAGCAAACAAAAAATCCGTTGCTGTCCAGTGATTCCAACTCATAGCAACTTGTTAGGACACAATAGAACTGTCCTATTGACTGCTAACCAGAAGGCTGGCGGTTCAAACCCACCAGCCACTCCTCGGAAGGAAGGTTGGGCAATCCTACTTCCGTAGTGATACTGCCTCGGAAACCCAAGGAGGGGTCGCTATGAGTCGGGGCCGACTCGACGGCAAATAACAACAACAACAACATAGGGTTTCCAAGGTTGTAAATCTTTACAGAAGCAGACTGCCTCATCTTTCTCCTGTGGAGCAGCTGGTGGGTTTCTGCTGACATTTTGGTCAGCAGAAAAATGCTTTAACTTCTATTCTACCAGGGCTCTTGTACCCTCCTATAGGCTCTCCTTTTAGGAGAGGCTGGCTTGATCATTATTCCCTCAAGAGTCCTTGCATTATCCTGCTTATGGGCCCCTTTCTCTCCATTGGCATTCCCCTCCACTTAACCAAATCATACCCATTTTTTTTAAGGTTCAACTGAAGAATTATCTTGCCTATAAATCCTCCCTATCCATCCCATATCATGTATTCAGGAGATATCAAAGGGTGGCTTGAGAAGACAAAGTAAAGTGTTATAATGAAATGTGAAAAGACCCAGAATTAGAAAACTACAAGGGAAGAACATACTCAATATTTCTCCAGCTGAAAGAACGGAAGAAAAAATTCAAGCCTTGAGTTGCAATATTGAAGGATTTTATGGGCAAAATATTGAATGATGCAGGAAGCCTCAAAAGAAGATGGAAGGAATACACAAAGTCACTATACCAAAAAGAATTAATTGGTCAATGTTCAGTCATTTCAGGAGGTAGCATATAATGAAGAACTGATGGTATTGAAGGAAGAAGTCCAAGCTGTACTGAAGGAATTGACAAAATACCCATTTTTGGAATTGGTGGAATATCCCTTGAGATGTTTCAACAAACAGATGCAGCACTGAAGTTACTCATTTGTTTATGTTAAGAAATTTGGAAGACAGCTATCTGGCCAATCGGCTGGAAGAGATTAATGTTTGTGCCCATTCCAAAGAAAGGTGATCCAACAGAATACAGAAATTATTGAGCCATATCATTAATATCACACACAAGTAAAATTTTACTGAAAATAACTCAAAAATGGTTGCAGCAGTATATTGACAAGGAACTTGCAGAAATTCAAGCTGGATTCAGAAGAGGACGTGGAATGAGGTATATCATTTCTGATGTCAGATGGATCTTAGCTGGAAGCGAAGAATACCAGAAAAATGTTCACCTGTGCTTTATTGACTATATAAATTCATTCGATTTTGTGGATCATAACAAATTATGGATAATGTGAAGATGGGCATTCCAGAACATGTATTTGTGCTCATGAAGAATCTGTACATAGAGTAAGAGAGAGTCATTTGAGTAGAACAAGGGGATACTGAATAGTTTAAAATCAGGAAGGCTGTGCATATCTTTTCACCATGCTTATTCAAATTGCATGCTGAGCAAATAATCTGTGAAGCTGGACTATATGAAGGAGAAATGTGCAAAAGACCTATTTGAAGTATTAAAGGGCAAAGATGTTACTTTGGAGACTGATGTGCACCTGACCCAAGCCAGGTATTTTCAACAGCTTCATATGTTGTGAAAACTGAACAATGAATAAGGAAGACCAGACAAGAAATGATGCCTTTGAATTGTGGTGTTGGTGAAGAATACTGAAAATACCATGAACTTCCAGAAGAACTAACAAATCTGTCCTGGAAGAAGTACAGCCAGAATGCTTCTTAGAAGCAAGAATGGCCAGACTTTGTGTCACCTACTTTGGTCATGTTGTCAGAAGGGACCAGTCCCTGGAGAAGGATATCATGCTTGGTAAAGTAGAGGGCCAGTGAAAGAGGGGAAGAACCTCAGTGAGAGGGATGGACACAATGACTGCAACGACAGATTCAACGAAGCAAAGATTGTGGGGATGGCGCAGAATTGGGCAGTGTTATTGGAAGGTTGGACCAGAAAGCTCTTTGTTGTAGGGGGTTATCTTGTGCATTGATGACATATAACACTATTCCTGATCTCCACTCACTAGTTGCCATTAGCACCTCCTTCCCCAATTGGAACAACCAAAGATGTCTCCAGATATTGCCAGATGTTTCCTGAGATGGTGGTGGGGAGTGACAAAATTACCCCTGATAAAGTGTGATGAAAGAAGGAACCACTGATAAAGTGTGATGAAAGAAGATCTGAACCAATGAGACTGTGACTATTTGTAGAATGGTTAGAGATGGGAGTTATTTGCTGGGACAAAGTAACCATGTCACATGATGTCTTCCATCCTATTTGGAGTATTGACTTGGAGGACATAGTTATAGGCCATTATTGCAAAGGAGCGTCAAAATCTTTCTCTGTAGTGTCATCCCCTTTGTCAGGCTGTAACAGTCTTAAGGAAGAAAAATATCTCTGATCTATGACAACTTTTAGCTTGTAGTTTCATTGTGTTCTTTAAACTTTGGAAATGGTCCTTTTTTCATACAAAATTACTAAAAGAGAAGGTAAAATGAATATGCTGAGCATTCCTTAGAGGATATGTGTTTGGTATGAAATTTTAAAGAAAGAAAAATGAGAAGGCTTAAATTGAAGTCTGCATTCAGAAAGTCTGAAATTCAGAGATTCAGTCAAGAACAAAATTAAAATTTAATAATATTTAGATCTTTGCAGAGGTGCTTTCATAGTTATCCCAAGTACACATATAGCTAATTTAATCCAAACATTTCTAAATCTATTTTTGATATTGCCTTTAATACCACCACTTTGAATATAAAAATTTAATTTTATTTTAATTAATAGATTTATTTTTTAAGAGAGTTTTACATTTATAGAAATATTGAGTAGAAAGCACAGAGAGCTTTTGTATACACCTTCTCCTTCCACAATCAGTATTACCTGTTATTAACTTCATTCATTAGTGTGGTACATATATTATAGCTGATGAATGAATATCAATACACTATATGAGTCAGGTCTGACTCGACGGCACATAACAACGACAACAACGATTATTAACTAAAGCCCCTATTTTACATTCAGGTTCATTTTCTGTGTTATATAGTTCTGTGGACTTTGACAGATGCATACTGTCATATATTCATTATTACAGTATCATACAGAATAGTTTTACTGCTCTAAAATCCCTTGTGCTCCATCTATTCATCCCCTATCCACAGACCCCTGGCAAACATGACTTTTCACTCTTTCTAGTTTTACGTTTCCCAGAATGTTATATAGCTGGAATCATACAGTAACTTTTTCTGACTGACTTCTTTAACTTAGCAATATGTATTTAAGATTCCTCCATATTTTTTTTTTTTTTTGTAGGTGATAGCCTTTCTCTTTTTTATTGCCAAACAATACTCCATTGTATGAAGGTTAAAGTTTATTGATCGATTCACTGGTTGAATGACATCTTGTTTACTTCCAAGTTTTGGCAATTGTGAAAAACACTGCTATAAATATTTGTAGCTTTTGAGTAGAAATATATTTGCAACTAATTTTGGTAAGTATCAAGGAGCTAACTGGATTGCATGTTAA
Organism: Orycteropus afer afer; assembly: GCF_000298275.1. NCBI lineage: Eukaryota > Metazoa > Chordata > Mammalia > Tubulidentata > Orycteropodidae > Orycteropus > Orycteropus afer. The sequence goes on along the minus strand of NW_006921901.1, from coordinate 1,921,468 downwards.
GACTACGTTTAGCTTTGTAAGAAACTATCAAACTCTCTTCCAGAGTGGCTGAACCATTTTGTATCCCCACAAGCCAAGAATGAGATTTCCTGTTGCTCCACATTATTGCTGGCATTTGGTGTTGTCAATGTCTTGGATCTTTAACTATTGTAATAGTTGTGTAATGGTATCTCATTGCTGTTTTAATTTTAAATTCCCTATAGTATGAGACTCTGGTGGCATAGTGCCTAAGGCATTTGACTGCTAACCAGAAGGCTGCCACCACCAGCCACTCTTCAGAAGGAAGATTGGGCAATCTTCTTCCATAGAGAAACCATCTCAGAAACCCAAGGAGGGGTTGCTGTGAGTCGGGACTGACAATGTCAGTGAGTTTGGTTATTTTTTTTGTTTATAGTATGAGGACCTCCAGTAGCATAGTGGCTAAAACATTCAACTACTAACCAAAAGGTCAGAAGTTTGAACCCTTCAGCCTCTCCATGGGAGAAATATGAGGCTGTCTGCTTCCATAAAGATTTACAGCTTTGGAAACCCTATGGGGAAGTTCTGCTGTGTCCTAGTGTTGTTATGAGTTGGAATTGACTCAGCATCGGTAGGTTTGGCTTTTTGGTTTGAAATGACAGCATGTACTAGATCTTGGCTGAAAACAAAGAATACTGGAGAGATGTTAACTTGTGCTGTATTGACTATGAAAATGCATTCAACTGTATAGATCGTAACAAATTATAGATAACATTGAGAAGAATGGGAGTTCTAGAACCCTTAATTGAGCTCATGTAGAATCTTTACAGAGATCAAGAGGCAGCCATTCAAAGAGAACAAGGAGATACTTCATGGTTTAAAATCAGGAAGGGAGTGTGTCAGGGTTCTATACTTTCACCATACTTATTCAATCTGTATGCTGAGCAAATAATGTGAGAAGCTGGAGTCTATATGAAGACGAATGCAGCATCAGGATTGGAAGAAGACTCATTAACAATCTGCAATATGCAGATGACACAACCTTGCTTGCTGAAAGTGAAGATGACTTGAAGCACTTACTGATCAAGATCAAAGACTACACTTAGAGTATAGATTACATCTCAACATAAAGAAAACAAAAATCATCACAACTGGACCAATAAGCAACATCATAATAAACAGAGAAAAGGTTGAAATTGTCAGGGATTTCATTTTGCTTGGATCTACAATAATGCCCTTGGAAGCAGCATTCAAGAAATCAAGGAATATATTGCATTAGGCAAATCTGCTGCAAAAGGCCTCCTTAAAGTGTTAAAGAACAAAGATGTCACTTTGCAACTAAGGTGCAACTGACCCAAGCCAGGGTATTTTCAATCACCTCATGCATGTGAAAGCTGGACGATGAATAAAGAAGAACAAAGGTGAATTAAGGCCTTTGAATCATGGTGTTGGCAAAGAATATTGACTATACCATGGGCTGCCAGAAGAATGAACAAATCTGTCTTGGAAGAATTTGTCTAAGGAGCCAGAATGCTCCTTAGAAATGAGAATGGGGAGATATCATCTCACATACTTGGGACATGTTATTTGGAGGGACAAGTTCCTAGAGAAGAACATCGTCTTAGTTATGTGGTGCTGTTCTAAGTGAAATGCCACAAGTGGATGGTTTTAACAAACAGAAATTTATTCTCTCACGGTTTAGGAGGCTAAAAGTCTGAATTCAGGGCACCAGCTCTAGGGGAAGGCTTTCTCTCTCTGTTGGCTCTGGAGGAAGGTCTTTGTCTCCTTTAAACATCAGTTGGCCCAGTGTTCCTTGGAGATCTACATGTGTATTGGTATCAGTCTTCTCCTGGATCTAAAAGTTTCTCAGTTCAGGGACTCCAGGTGCGAAGGACATACTTTGTTCACAGTTCTTCTTTCTTTATGATAGTCAGGACCCTTTTTCACTGGTCTTTTTTCTCTCCTTTGAGCTCTTGTAAGATAAAAGGTGATGTAGGCCACACCAAGAGAAGCTCCCCTTACATTGGATCAGGGGGCTGTGACCTGAGTAAGGGTATTGCATCTGACCCTAATCCCCTTACAACTGATTGGCTGATCACATCACGGGAGCTGATTACATCGTTACATAATAACTGAGAATAATGGCCCAACCTAGTTGACACATATTTTTTGGGGACCAAATCAATCCATGGTAGACATCATACTTAATAAAATAAACAATCAGGGATAAAGAGGAACACTCTCAATGAGATGGACTGACACAGTAGCTGCCACAATGGGCTGAAATGGGTTGAAACAGAGCAATGATGGTGAGGATGGTGCAGGAGGAGGTAGTGTTTTGTTCTGTGTACGCAAGGTTGCTCCAAGTTGGAATTGACTCTATGGCACCTAAAAGTGATAGCAACAATGACAGTATAATTTTGAACATCTTTTCATATACATATTTGCCATTGTAGATCTTTGGTGAGATGTCTGTTCAGATCTTTAGTCTATTTTTAAACTGAATTTTTTTTCTTTTTTTTGCTGCAAAAGACCTCTTTATTTTATTTTTTTAAAAATACATTTTATTGAAATATAACTTATATACAGTGAAATACACAAAACTAAAGTGATATGGGTCAATGCATTTTTTTTTTTTTTTTGCAGTGTTCCCTCCCCTCCCCTCCTACCCTTGGTAACTAACAAAGAATGTTTCCTCTATATATAAACCTTTCCTTGACTTTTTGCAATAATGAACTAATACTATATTTGTCTTTCTGAGATTGACTTATTTCACTTGAATTGTTATTTTCTTATTGTCAAGATTTAAGAGTTTTTTGTGTATTTTGGAGATGAGTCCTTTATCAGATAATGCATTTTGCAAGCATTTTCTCCCAGTATATGGCTAGTCTTTTCATTTTATTAATCAAATTTCTAATTTTGAATTGGAATCTTTTCTTCAAAATACTAGTGCAGGGCATTTGGAATATAGGAATGAATTAGCAATTATTGTGAATCTAAAGTAACTTGTCAGATTGGTTTACATCTCTGGAAGAAACAGAATATATAGGCAATAACATTAAACAGGGCACTATCTGAACTTTTGGGAATCTGCACTCTAGAGTTGGCTGGACTGATACACTACTCCGTTAACACCCATTCCAGTCTTTGTTATCTAGACTCTAAGAATCATGAAACTATTAGGCACTGTTTTAGTTTCCTAAGGCTGACATAACAAAATACCACAAAGTGGGTGGCGTTAAAGAACAAAGCATGTATTTTCTCATAGTTCTGGAGACTAGAAGTCCAAATCAGTGTATTGATTCCTGCTGAAGTCCTTGACAGAGAAATTCTTACATGCCTTTGTCCTAGTTTCTGGTGGCTGCTAGCAATCCTTGGTGTTTCTTTGCTTGTAGATGTACCTTCACAGACATCCATCTTCCCCCTGTGTCTGACTCTGATTTTGTGTCTATTCTCCCCTTTTATAAGACACCACTAAGAAGGAAGTTGGACTCACCGTATTCTGTTATGACCTCATTTAAATTATTAACTGATAACTAAAGAAGAACTCTGTTTCCAAACAAGGTCACATTCACAGGGACAGGGATTAAGGCTTTAACATATCTTTTTTGGGGGGACACAGTTCAACCTGTAGTAGGTACCATTTTATAGATGAGAAAACTAGGATCTTGAGCCTGGACTAAAATACAGTTTTAATGATTTAGGATCCAATGAGCCTCTCTTCAGTCTCCCCAAGACCTCCTAATATATTGGCTGCTTTGACTACCCTTCAAAGCCATAAAGACACCCTTCAACAAAATGTAGACAATACTTCTCTCTTACAAAATGACACTTTCAGTTGTACAAATAGGTAGCTAGTTGAACTATAGGAACAAATTTTCAAAGAATTTCTTATTGTTAGGAAAAACTCCATTCTCTAGTTCTTCTGTTTATATTCATTCCTTTATTTTTCAATAGATATTTATCGATATCGAGGTACAAGGGATTCAAAATAAACAAATCTTTCAGGTGTTTACATTTTCTTTCTGGTAAGAAACATCTGACTCCAAGAAGGAACAATAATGGGAAGATAGTTTTCATCCTTCCCTCTACCACTTTCCCTCTCCAAGGGAAGCTTAGCTGACTGACAGACTGGGCTCAGCTGCCTTTTCTGTCTGCTGCACCCTCTCTGCTCCTCCCTGCAGCATGCTCATCTACAGGCTGCACACTACAGATTGCAGAGAATGTGTTTCTGTGGTCTGGGGCTGGTCATCAATACCAGGGAAAGGTACTCAAAGCTCAATTTTGGTTGCAGATCCAAGCCTATTCTCCTTTATGTTATCCATGAGATGGATTGACACAGTAGCTGCAACAATGAGCTGAAATATAGCAACCATTGTGAGGGTGAACAAGACTGGCACCACTTTGTTCTGTTATACATAGGGTCGCTATGAGTCACAGCTGACTCGATGGCACCTAGCAACAACAAAGCTGATATCTTGACCCTCCTTTGTTATTCTGGGTCTTTTTCTTACTTGGTTCAGAGGTCAGAGAAGAGAAAGGGTGACTGATTATTGGTCTTAAGCTTTCTACACCCACCTTCATAGTCAATGTCACAAATGTTATAAGTAAGAGGAATAGTTCTACTATTGGTGACCCATGAGGGAACACTTGAGAAGGATCTGACTCCATTAGGAGAGAGTAACGCTTTCATTGCTATGTACAAGCTGATGACAAGTGCTAGCAATATCTGATTCTATGCAGCCATTCTTGCCATGTAATCACGGTAACAAAGTCAGCCTGAATGACTGAACAGGCAAATCCAGAGAGTCAGTAATCCCTTTAGCCAGGGAGAATGAGCCATGGGGTGATTTTTTTATATGTGCTTACTTCTGATGTGTAGGACATAACATGCATACTACTTTCTCTTTTACAAGAGGTTCTTGGAAACATCTAATGAGATTACTTACTTATGAGGAAACTGAGCCCAGGGAGATGAATGTCTCAAAGTTTACCAATCACTATCCAACCTGCCCCTCTTCCATTCCTCCCACTATAACCCAGTTAATGGGGGAAGAGTTGAGACTAGAACCTGTCTCATGCTCTTTCCACTGTATTACAAGCAACTTTGTTTATAATATTCCAAGCAATGTTGGAATAGTCCTTGGAGATTATTTTGGTATTGTAAAAAATAATTAAAAAAATAACTGCTTCTCCCTTACAAAAGTAGTACATTTCACTTTAAAAACATTCAGAAAACATGGACAAGATAAAAGGAGGAAGTTAAAAATAAGCCATAATTTCTTCACCCAGAAGAAACCGCTGTAAATATTTTAGTGTCTATCCTTCTAGTTTTTATGTATACAGATACAAATACATGGATACAGAATACAATAAAATGGAACTGCATTGCACACACTCTTTTGCAGCCCATTTTCCCCCCACACACCTAACAGTATATTTTGAAATCAAGTCATTAAGTTGTATTTTTTGCAACATTATTTTTACTTTTTCTATAGTGGATATAATTTTTTATGGTTGAATATTTAGGTTCTTTCCAATTATTAGCTATAATGGATAGCGCTGCGATGAGCATCCTTGTGCTCAGGTACTCTACTCATCTAAATGTGATTTGTGTCACATGATTTGGCCTTGAAATTTTTTGTTGTTGTGAAAGTGCAATAGTGAATAATAAGAATACATAGTAATATACTGATAACAATTTTGTGGCATTTTCTGGTTTACAAAGCATTGTTGCATGTATTATATAATTTCAAGTACTAAGTCTATGAGGTTGCTATCATACTGATAAGAAAACTGAGTCTAAGGAAGCATAGTAACTTTGCTTGCCTAAATTCATATAATCCAAGTTTGGTGACTCCCGATCCCATGCTTATTTCACACTGTCATAGTTGCCTCTCTGCCTTTTCAGGACATGATGGAAGGACCAGCCCTTTCTCCTGGGTGCCTTGCTATTGTATAGCATATTATATAGCATGCCAGTCTGGCTCATTCTATTTCCAATAAGAAATAAGAAGGTTCATCCATGTTTTATCATGTATCAGTAATTCTTTTCCCTTTATGGTGGAATAATATTCCATTGTATGGATATACAACATTTTGTTTATGCGTTCTTCTGTTGGTGTACACTTTGACTATTGTGAACAATGCTGCCATGAACACTGATTACAGATATCTGCTTTAATCACTGTTTTCAAGTCTTTTGGGCTTATATATTGGAGTGGAATTGCTGGGTCTGATGGTAATTCTTTCTGAGGAACTGCTACATTGTTTTCCACAGTGGTTGCACCATTTTACATTCCTATCAGAAACGTACAAGGGTTCCTATGTTTTCACATTCTTGCCAACTCTTGTTAATTTCCATGTTTCTGATATTCCTCATCCTGGTGGGAGTGAAGTGGTATTTCACTGTGGAATGCTGTTGGTGCTTTTACTAGATCCCTGTACCTATCTCTGGTTTGCCTGCAAATGGCCCACACCTGAGGCCTGTCTTTGGGCTACTGGAGTCATTTCACCAGTGGGTGCAGAGAGCTCCTAGTGCCTGGGAAGTCATACCTACATTACCCCCTCCTCCCAGGCCTTAGCCAGTGACTCACTGGTGTCAGAATGTGAAAGCTCAAGTCCATACAAACTCTCAAGTATAATTTACATGCCACAGCTCCTATGGAATCAGGCTAATTCCTGATTGAGGATTTTGCCTCAATTCACATTCTTGCATGGCTTCTTCTCCTGTCTTGTCTTGTATTTCCCACTCTTTTACTCGTTTTCCCTGGCAGCACATCTTTAATAAATCACTTGTACATGAATTTTCATCTCAGGGTTTGCTTTTGAGGAGCCTGACCCAAGACATGTGGATTGCTCATTTAGATTGGTGATCAGGGAAGGTCTTTCTGAGATGTCATTTAAGCTGAGATCCAAATGACTAGAAGAAACCAGCCATGAGAAGGCCTTGGGGCAGAATACTCCAAACACCACCACAAGGTGGGAATGGGTGTAGAGTATTCAAGGAACAGAAAGAAAGCCAGTGTGATTTCACAGTGAATCAAGGAGAAAATGAGGGGAGAAGTACCACCACCCACTTGCTTTCAGAGCTGGAGGCTGGCTCGCAGTTGATATAATCTTTCTCATCTCCACTTAGAGGCAGGAGTTAGCCTTATAAGTCTTTCTTCCCCCAACGTTCCAGCACAACCTTTAGAATGGGCTAAAAATGTTCCCATTTTAAAAGAGAACCTACAGAGTGGGAAAAAATATTCAGCAATGACATATCTGACAAAGGACTTATCTCTAAAATTTATAGAAAACTCCATCACCTCCACATCAAAAAGACAAACAATCCAATTAAAAAAATGGACAGAAGACATGAACAGACACTTTGCCAAAGAAGATATTCAGGTGGCCAGCAAAAACATGGAGAAATGTTTGTGAGCATTAGCCATTAGAGAGATGCAAATTGGAACACCACGAGATACCATCTCACCCCAGTAATTATAGCAAAGTTCAACAAGACAGAAAATAGCAAATGCTGGCAAGGATGTGGAGAGATTGGGACTCTTCTACACTGCTGGTGGAACTGTAAAATGATACAACCTCTGTGGCAAATGGTATGGCAATTCCTTAAATACCATTTGATTCAGCAATCCCATTACTAAGCATATATCCTAAAGAAGTGAGAGCCAAGACACAAATAGATACATGCACACTCATGTTCATCACAGCAGTACTCACAATAGCAAAGAGATGGAGGCAACCTAAGTGCCCATCAACGGAGGAATGGGTAAACTGTGGTACATATGCACAATGGAATACCAAGCAACGCTGAAGAATAGTGTAAAATCTGCGAAACACCTCATAACGTGGAGGAACTTGGAGGACATTATGCTGAGTGAAATAAGTCAATCACAGAAGAACAAATATTAGTCCACTGTTGTAAAAAGTAAAGGAAATGTTCACCTATGGAAGGAAATTTTGTTGGTTACCAGGGAGGGGATGAGAGGGGAGAGGAGGGGAGGGGAAATTGTTAATCAGTAAGAGATAAGTATTGATTTTGGTGAAGAGAAAAGCAATATATCAAAAACAAGTGACCAACACAATAACACTAAAGAAAAGGAAGACACAGAGGTGCACAAGGGGTACAGACAACAAAGATAAATATTTTACATACACAATACTGCATGATCAGTAATAACAAACATTAATCTATGAGTGGATACATAGATAGACAGCCTGAATGATCTGGTATGTCTAGGCAAAAGGAATATACCCATGGCCATATATAAGTTTGGCAGATGATATTTTTACATATGTATTTGTATGTGGTAATAAAACTGTCCATATATATATATATGTATATATATATA
>NW_006921901.1:1911186-1912184 GCF_000298275.1 Orycteropus afer afer | reverse complement strand
AAAAAAAAAAAAAAAAAGCTCTGAAACTCTAAGTTATGAATAAATATGTTAAAATATTTCTAGTAATTAGAATTAATAAACCTGGTATTATTAATTCTAAAAAAAAAAAAAAAAATCCCATTTTAGCCAGTCTGAAAGATTCAATCCAAAGAAAATTGAGGCCAGCTTGCATTTTTAGAATATTTTTCTGAAACAGTGCTGGAATAGCTTAAGAGTTATTTGCAATGATTAAATAGAACCAACAATTAGGGATCAACTAAGATCCTGGAAGAATCTGACTCAAATTTGGCTTTCACCAAAGAAAGGCCTCATTTCAGTGCCTGGTAAGAGATTAATATACTAATAATTCCCATGCCTTGAGAACATTCTCATTCTAAGCATAATTGTGTGTCTAGATCCTTCAGGATGTATATGAATGTGGCTCTGTCTAGGGCAGTGAATGGAAATAGATGATATTCTGTGATGTCCTTACTGGAAAATCTTGTTGGGATGAACATTTGCATTCAAAATGATGGATTTATTTGTAAAGTTGGGATCATGACAACTCTACTGTGTTTCTTGAATGGAGAAGAGAAAATGCCATCCTAATGGAAAAGCAGGAAGACAGTAAGCTCTTTTTGCTGAGCACTTTGGGAATGTGTTAATAAGGACACATGAAAACTCACAGCTTGGAGCTAAGCCAATTTGGGACTTGCCATGGAGGCTCTCTCCCATTAAATCCATCTTCTTTGGTGATTATTTGTTAGAATGAATAAGTGACCCTTCATCACTGGTGCAATTAAACTTTGATTTGGATTTTTAAAGAACTTTTTTAAATGATGTAGAGACTGAAGGCAAATGCCTAGTGACTAGGACAAAATATCACATTCTTTAAACAAAAGTATTCTGCTCTAATTGTTAACATGTTTTCATAATTTTTTCATGCCAAGACTATTTCTTGCTCCAGGGACACTCAATGAAAGATAATTGGTGTAATTTCTTCCTTATTCATTTTTTTT
>NW_006921901.1:1902657-1906611 GCF_000298275.1 Orycteropus afer afer | reverse complement strand
GTATCCTTCCCTTCAAGGCTCAGGGGTCCAGGATTATCTTCTGTGTCTGTGTTAATTGGTTTCCCTTTTCTTTGTTGAAGAGGGTCTATGCAGTCTTTCTGCCCAGTCTGCCATCTTGCCGGAACTCCTCTTCCTTATTCATTTTATTCCTTGTACTTAATGCAATTTTAAAAGAAACATTTTAGCAGAGTATTGATTATCTATGCCTAAAATCCCTTACGTTTTTTCCCCACTTGGTTTTATTTAATTTTGTCAATATTTGTGTTAAGCAATCTGCATTGATTTCAATGAGAAGATGTTATTCAGCAACTTTTAAAAATAAACAGTGGAGGACCAGAACAGAAAGGAATCTTCTGCCAACTCCTTCTTGGCTGAGTTAGCCGTTCAACTATCTAGCATCAGCTTTGTTCTTTTATTTCCAATAAAAGAAGAGGGAGTATCCAAGAGCGAAGGGGACCTTCATTGATTAAACAAGGAAACTCAGTGACTTGTTTTCATCTCCATATAGCAATGTGGGTGCTTTGTTGTTGTTGTTGTTAAGTGCCTTCAAATTGGCTCTGATTCATTGCAACATATGTCCAATAGAAGTGTGTGCTTAGGGGGATCTGTATTGTAGGTAATGCTCTACCTAGAATCCAATAACAGCTGTCATTAAAAGAGAAACAGAGAGGAGAGACACACAGAGTGAAGAGGAAAAAGCCACATGAAGGTGGAAGCAGAGTTATGGAGCCACAAGCTAAGTAACGGTTGGAGCCACCAGAAGCTGCAAGAATCAAGAAATGAAATCTTTCCCAGAGCCTCTGGAGGGAATGTGGCCTTGCTGACACCTTGATTTCTCCAGAACTGTGAGGGAATACATTTCTGTTGCTTAAGTCACCAAGATTGTGGCAATTTGTTACAGCAGCCTTAAGGAACTAGTCACCAAGTGTGTGTCCTAAGGAGAGAAGTAGGCAAGGAAGAAGATAAGTGAAGACTGGCTGTGGCTACTCAGAGGACACATTCCAGAAACCAAAGAAGTATGTGATACAGGGAGCCTGGTGTGAAATCCATCCATGTCATCAATCTCTAGATTCCCAGTGAACTTTATTAGTCTTCATTTATCTTCTTTGTTTTTTCCCTCTTAATCAGGTAAAAGGGGAGAAAGAAGACAGATGATGGGGGGAATGGGAAAAGGCAGCCTTGAATCATATATTTCTTGGTACTGGCTGCTGCATACTTTCTGGTTGTCATCATTTTTGCCAGGTAAATAAATTGATTAAAATAAGAAATGTGGTGATGAAATCTCAGCAGCCCTTTCGTATCACAGAAGTTTCCAATCTTCAGTCCTAAGGCTATTCTTTTATTATGATAATATAAATTCATGCCAGTGGTAGATATATAAATAGACTAAAAGGTATAAAGTGAAATTGAAAAGTCCCACTCACCATTCCCACCCTTGATTCTTATTTCCCGAAGGTCATCACTGGGAGGTTTACTCCAGAAACTTTTACATACACATTTTCTCCTCTTTCACTGCTGTTGAGTTGAATCTGACTCATAACGACCCCTCCTTGGGTTCCCAAGGTGGTATCTCCACAGAAGTAGATTGCCCAATCTTCCTTCTGAGGAGTGGCTAGTGGATTTGAACTGCCAGTCTTTTGGTTAGCAGTCAAATGCCTTAGGCATTATGACATCAGAGTCCCTAGCATACATATTTGGATTTTTATTACAAAAATGGTATCATATTTTACACACTATTAAGCAATTTGATTTTTCTCAAAATCATAGTTTTGACAGCTTTCCATATCCATGTATAAATATATAGGTAGGACAATCATATAATTTATCCAAACAGACATTTGTTGAGTGTCCGGGGGAATGGGGAGTGCTATTAACAATTCAGTGGAACAATAGTCGTGAACTAGAAGTATCCCAGACAAATTAGAACTTTTGGTCACACTATCTGTGGATCATGATTTAAAGCCAACTTCACTGGTCCGTTCTCTGGAAATTGCAATGTTCGAAAGGAAATAAAGGTGGGGAAATCTATCAGAGAACAGAGACTAGTTCTAGAGAACTATCATAAAAAGCTTGGAAAGCTTTGAAAAAACAAACGAACAAACAAAAAAACTACCTTACTCAAACCCAACTAAACCCATTGTCATTGAGTCAACCATAGCAACCCTATAGGACAGAGTAGAACTGCCCCACAGAGTTTCCAAGGCTGGAACCTTTACCAAAGGAGACCACTATATCTTTCTCCCGTGGAGCAGCTGGTGGATTTAAACTGTCAACATTTTGGTTAGCAGCCGAGCACTTAACCACGCACCACCAGGAATCCTAAAGTGACAGGGCTTCTAAAGTGACCAGGAAAAATGACATTAACATTTTGTTAAAATTGGAGGAAGGTGCTCTGAGGAGGAAGCATTCCCCATAAAAGATATGAATGTTTAATAGTGATGCTGACCAGAGAACGAACAAGATCACCTTCAGGGACACAGGGTACTGTCAAGAGTAAATAAATAGATTCGAGACTTTCACTGATTCTAGTCTGTACAACTTCAAATCTACCCTGCAGAGGTAGACTTAACTCTTATACCCGATAGAAAAAGTTTTTCACACATGAAAGTTCCGGGAAGATTGATGCTGACTGTGTTATCCCAAGATTGAACAATTCCTTTAGAGCAGTTTTGGTCCTCTATTGAGTTATGTTTTGTGCTTTAATTAATGTAAAGATAGAGCAGGTTTGGGTTGTTTTCTTTGTTAGGGAAGCAGCTGGGAGCTGATTGGTGACTAGAGATGGAGGAATTACAGATCTTCAACTGTAACTCTCACAGGCAGGATGATGTGGTATAATGTTTAGAGGGAGGATAGGTAGTTACCAATTGCTGTCTTCAGTAGATTCTTTTCTTTTTATTTTCTTAAATCCATGTGGAGAAGACTAATTTCATTTTTATGTGACGTGTGTTTATGATCTCTCATTTCTAGAGGAGCTCTGGTGGCATAGTGGTTAATACATTTGGCTGCTAACCAAAGGTTGGTGGTTTGAAACCACCAGCTACTCCCAGAGAGGAAGATGTGGCAGTCTGATTCCATAAATATTAGAGTTTTGGAAATCCTATAGGACAGTTCTATTCTGTCCTATAGAGTCACTATTAGTTGGAATCGACTCAATGGCAGTGGATTTTTTTGGTTTTAGTTGGATATTTTCCAAGTTCATGCCATCAAGTCAGCTGGCCATCACATCTGCATCACTCTTAGAGAGTCTATCTACCCCATGTTCTTCCTTTTAGTCTGATTTTTGTCAGACAATGATTTTGTTGACATCACTCAGAGACTCTCATTTTGCTATAAATAGAAGGGGATGAGTCAAAATGTAACATGTTCTGAATTTAAGTATGATGTATGAAGAAAAATATTGCAGTTTCCTTCTCATCTCTGGTTATCTAACCAGATAAATATGTCAAGTGGTCAACCATGAAATTGAACACAACCACTGAAGTGTACTAGCAGGAGCTCTAGTCAAGGAGTTAAAGAGACCTGAATTCTGATCCAATTTCTGTCACTGACTATGTAATCTTAGCTTCACTTTCTTTCTTTTTAAAACCAAACCCATTGCAATCAAGTCAATTCCTAGCATAGTAACCCAATAGAACAGGGTAGAACTGCCCCCAAAGGGTTTCCAAGGCTATAATCTTTAAGGAAGCAGACTACCACATCTTTCTCCAGGGGAGTGGCTGGTTAGGATTGCTGACGTTTTGGTTAGCAGCAGAGTGCTTAACCACTGTGCCATCAGGACTACTTTTGTGAAACAAGGGAGGTGAAAACAATCGATTTATAAGGTCTCTTTCGGATCTATCGTTATTTATGATTTTGTTACTTCATTTTTTTACTGTCTTAGTTACCTAATGCTGCCATAACAAATGTTGTTGTTGTTATGTGCCGTCGAGTCAGCCCTGACTCATAGCGACCCCT
>NW_006921901.1:1889661-1902345 GCF_000298275.1 Orycteropus afer afer | reverse complement strand
TTCTGGTTAGTAGTGAAATGCCTTAGGCACTACGCCACCAGAGCTCCCAACAAATATCACAGATGGATGATTTTAACAAACAGAAATTTATTTTCTCACAGTTCTGAAAGTCCAAATCAGGGTCTTGGCCGCGTTGATTCCTTCTTTGTCGGCAGTCCTGTTCCCTCCCATGCTTCTCTCTTTATCTGATCCGCTCTTTTTATAACTCAGAAGTGATCAGGTGTAGGACACATCCTACAGTGGTAAGACCTCATTTTTATAACAAAGAAAGCCCTCTTTCCAAGGAAAATTACATTCATAGGTGCAGCTAGGATTCCCACACACATTTTGGGGGACACAATTCAATCCATAGCACTTACGGAGTACAAAAATCATGACAATCTTTTCCTGAATTCACATCCACTTTTTTTTTTCTAATTTTTTTCCCTCTAATTACCACTTTGGCATTTCTCTTAAAAACAAACAACCAAACAAAAAACCCATTGCTGTTGAGTCAGTTCTGACTCATTGGGACCCTATGTGTGCAGAGTGGAACTTGCCCACAGGGTTTTCAAAGCTGTGACCTTTTGGAAGCAAATTGCCAAGACTTCCTTCCGAAGCACAGCTGGGTGGGTTTGAACTGCCAATCTTTTGATTATTAGTAGAGTGCTTAACTGTTTGCACACCCAGACACTATTTTGAGTGCATCTCTTCCTTTCTTGATGGTCACATACAACATTAATCTTGAGGTATGAGAAGAGTAGGTGGTTGGTTGCCTTTTAAGTGTGAGTTAAGAGCTATATTCAAATATCTCCCACATTTCTGAAATTCCATCCTCGGGAATTTGTTTCCTGTGGATAAGACACCTGCACTCTATTAATATACACAGACCCTAGGAGAGGCAGCACATTAAGCTTGTTTCAGCTTAATTAGAATGCATTTATCTGGGTTTTCTCAATAAGCTGGCTAACAGACCATCACACCTTGGAGCAGGGAAGAGACAGTGGGAAAGCTTTTGTAGGGCAGAGGAATGAGTGTCACCTCAAAACCTGGGCAATGGCTGGTGGTCTTACCTGGTAGAGGTCAGAGTCAGAACAACGAGAAACTGAGATGGGTGGTGGACAGAGTTAATGAAACATTGTGGAATGGGGAAAGTTGCTGGCAGAAGACATTGGAAGATATGAAAGATGCCCTTAGAAAAATTTTGCTTCACAATTTTCTTTAGCCTGAGTCTGTTTATGTCAATCTGTATGAAACCAGTGCAGAAACTCTTTGGTCAATGAACAGTTGAGAACAAGATGGTGAGGAAGGGAATCACATTGTATTAACTTGTGACACATTCTCGTGGCTCCTCAGACCCTCTTTGTTTTCATTTTGCCTGGATTTCAGATCTATAGTTAGAGTTGAGAAGAAAATGTTCTGCACAGGGAGTTTTGCTAACACCATCGTTTTGGAGAGGAAGTTTATTTGGAGGTGAAGAATACAGTAAATCTTTCCCCATCCCTTTATAAAATAGTCTCTCTCATTAAAAAGTCTTAGAAAGGTTGGTTGCTGGGTATTTTTTTCTAAAATAACTCTTATTTTTGTTAAAAGAAAAAGAAAGAGTACCTAGCCTGTCCATTGATGAGCACTGAGGTTTGGAAATACGTATTTGGAGATACAGTTTTCGTCAGAGCTATGCTACCTGAGGGGAGGTTCATTTATTTGATGTTTGTCTTTGTTTCATGCTGTTCTGAAATTTCTATAATGTGTGTCTTTCTTCTGCAGAGCATAGATTATACAATATCTTTTATCCTCTTCAATAATTCATGTTTTTAACCTTACAAGCGACTCTAGATGTTATGACGGGGAAGTAGTTAAGGAAATTTAGTAAAAGTGGAGTACATCAAATCTGTGTGTATCCTAAAGAAATGGTAGCTGTGAGAGGATTTTGAGAGCATTGCATGCAAAAGTGAGTAATACCCCACAATAGTTAAAAATTTCAGCATCAATAATGCCTGAATTCTGATGATTCTTTCCTCTTTGGTATATTTGATTCCACCAAAGTCAGATGTCATATTAAACATGAAAAATACTATATATTTTTTCATTCTCTTTTGCTTTATCTACTTGCCTTTCATTATCTTTTTCAGCTTGCCCACTTGACTAAGAGAAGCCAAAAGACTAGACCAAATCATTTGGCTGACCAGTGAAAAGATCAAGCAGACAGGAAAATAGAAGCTCACCTTCTAGACTGTATTCATCAGGTCTCACCCAGTCCAGGCCCATTCCCTTACAGTGATAATACAATCTCTTATGCCTCAGTACTAGGAGCTCTTCTAGCATAGTGCCTAAGGCATTTGACTACTAACTAGAAGGCTGGTGGTTCAAACCCACCAGCCACTCCTCAGAAGGAAGGTTGGGCAATCTACTTCTGTAGTGATACCACCTCGGAAACCCAAGGAGGGGTTGCTATGAGTCAAGTCCAACTCAATGACAACTAACAACAACAAAAACATGCCTCAGCACTACTTACCGTTTCAGTTCTTTTCCCCCCAGAAAGTTTGGATAGAGTGAACAAAAATTTAAAGAGCAGGAAATTGGGAGACCCATCACTACAATTGTATCAAATACTTTTTAAAGCCATAACTAGCACGAATTAACCTCTAAGCTAGTGTTAGGAATTTATTCTTCCATATCATGGTGCAGATCATCATGGGGACTGAAGGAGGGCAGACATGACGTGGGCATGTGTGCACAGGGCATCTTTGTGGAAATCGTTCCTCCAATTCTGCTATGCTCTGCTCGCTTGTCCAAGGTCTGCTTTGCCACAGTATGACATCCAACATGCTCTTTTGCCAACTATCTCTACTATCACCATCACTCTCCCAACATGTCCCAGATTGTCCATCTGTTTGTTCCTTTCACCCCACCAGACACAGCCATTCATACACAATCACCTCTTAACATAGCACTGGCCTTTCACAGGTAATGCTTCACATATTTCCTTCCCATCCCATTTTCTCATTTGAGGTCCTATTTCCACCCAGCTCTTCTTTTTACTGCTTAGTGGGGATGGAAGTACAGGCTTTCCACTTGGTCTCCACTGACATGAAACTGGGGGATAAGAAGATAAAAAATCCTGGTTCCATATGTGGTTTTCTCTGACACCACCTGTGTTAGGCTGGGTTCTCCAGAGAAACAAAACCAGTAAAGCTTATAGAGAGAGAGAAAGAGAAATTTATCTTAGGAAAGCCTGAATATAAGCTGTATGGTGCCATGGTAAAAATGCTGGACCTGTAGTCAGAAAAGAAGATTTTGAAGTCAATATCTAAAACTTAGTAGCTGTATAAGTTTAAGAAAGTAGTTAACTTTTTTGAAGTTCAGTGTCCTCTGTAAAATGGGCATTTTAATAATACCTACCTCACCTCTAGGGTGGTTGTGAGGATTAACATTTTTTATTCTACTCAGCAGTATTACATCAGGAAGATTTAGAGAAAATAATTTCTTTGTCTCAATCTAGCTGAGCATATAATATTTAAATAAACAAGGCTCAGCTTTGGATGTGCAAAAAGTGGAAAAGACCATGTTAAGCTCTATAGTGAATGAAAGGCCTTTGTAGACACCTGAAGGATGGAAATAAGTTAGTTAGGTGGAGACTTCTGCTTCTTGGAAGGTGGAGTAGATGTACATTTCCTTATTCTTCCTCTTACAACACAACTACAATAAAACATTATATATTTAAAAAAATAAATAAGAAGACTCTGAAATGTTGAGAGAAGAAGACAGACCACCAAGGGATCTTGGGACCTGAGGGGTGACATGGTGGTAAATTCCCTGGGTTTTCTTTTTGCCCTATATATTGCAGACTAGGTATTTGAGAAGCTGGCAATCCAGAGATGTCAACAGGTACAGACAAACAAAACAAACAAACAACAACCCCCAAGAAAAGCTTATTCTCTTAAGTCAAAGGACCAAAAAAAGGGTAGCCTATAAGACAGAAAGCTTATAAACAACAGTTGGTCTACTCCAGCCAAACACCATAGAAAAAACTCAGGCCCTGCCCTCATCCATGTTAGCAAAAGCTCAGTGGGGAACCTAGATTTCCATCCTTGCTAGGCTGTAATGCAAAAAACACATATCCCTACTAGGGAGGTGTAATTGTTGGAGCTGTATGTCAACTTGACTGGACCACAATTCTGTGTGGTTTGAGCAATTGTGATATGGATTGTTCCCATGATGGGATCAGATGTATATGTTCTGAGCAGCCAATCTGTTGAAGTGGAGTTTCCCTGGGGGTGTGACCTGCTTTTAGTATATTTGTGGACATCCTGGGAAAAGAGACTCTCTTCTTCTGTGGATCAGGATTCTGTTGTGCTGCCTACAATGGTCCGTGAGCGAAAAATCCACCGTTCGGCCTGGAGATCTTGGATTCATCATTCATTGGAGTCAACAGCCACTATACTGCCTGCCAACCTTGACCTCGTCAGCCCCTGCAGCTGTGTGAGTCAAGAAATCCTCCAGCTTGACATTTGATCCAAGAACTTGGGACTTGCCAGCTCCTTTAAGTGTGTGAGCCATTTTCCTAAGATAAATTTCTCTTTCTCTCTCTCTATAAGCTTTACTGGTTTTGTTTCTCTGGAGAACCCAGCCTAACACAGGTGGTGTCAGAGAAAACCACATATGGAACCAGGATTTTTTATCTTCTTATCCCCCAGTTTCATGTCAGTGGAGACCAAGTGGAAAGCCTGTACTTCCATCCCCACTAAGCAGTAAAAAGAAGCATCCTTCCTTCTCTCTTATGTCAGTGAAGACCTAATGGAGGATCAGGACTTTCACCATCAGCCAAAGGTAACAAGGCCACTTCTACCACAATGTCAGTGAACAGTGGAAGAGAAGGTAGAATCCCCACCCCATCCAACAGTAATAAGGAATCCCCTCTCTTGGGTGTCAATGGAGTGGAGTATGAGTGGGGAGCCTAGATCTCTATCTCCCCTGGGCAATAATGAGGTATAACTCTCCCTTCCTCTGCTGGCATGGTGTCAGAAAAAGCTAGTTGACACAGAAAGTTTAAATAAGATCCAGAATCTAACAGCATAATATGAAATACCTAGGTTTCAATAAAAAATCACTTATCATATCAAGAACTAGAAAGATCCCAACATCCCCCCACCACAAACAAAAAAAGATGATGACATTGAGACCACAGAGACAGTTGAATTATCTCACAAAGATTTTAAAGCAGCCATGAAGAAAATGTTTCAACATACAGTTAGCAATCAACTTGAAACATAAAAAAAAAAAAAGTCTCATCAAAGAATTGTAGAACTAAATGGAAAATTTAGAACTTATGTGAAAGCTGGATGATGAATAAGGAAGACAAAAGAAGAGTTGATGCTTTTGAGTTGTGCATTGGCAAAGGATACTGAAAGGACCATGAACTGCCAGAAGAACGAACAAATCTGTCCAGGAAGAAGTGCAGCTGGAATGCTCCTTGGAAATAAGAATGGCCAGACTTCATCTGACCTACTTTGGTCATGTTGTCAGAAGGGACCATTCTCTGGAGAAGGATATCAAGCTTGGTAAAGTAGAGGGTCAACGAAAGAGGGGAAGGCCTCAACAAGATGGATTGGCACAGTGGCTACAACAATGGGCTCAAGTATAGGAAGGATTGTGAGGCTGGCTCAGGACGAGACAGTGTTCCGTTCTCTTGTACATAGGGTCGCTATGAGTCAGCTGACTTGATGGCTCCTAACAACAACAACAGCAGCAAAATAATATAATAATTGAATTAGAACATTAAATGGACGGACTCAACAACAGAATGGAGTAGTGGAGGAAAGAATCAGTGAGCTGGAAGATGTTGTTGTTTTTGTTGTTAGGTGATGTTGAGTCAGTTCTGACTCATAACGGCCCTGTGTACAACAGAATGAAACATTGCCTGGTCTGAAACCATCCTCAAAATCATTGCTATGTTTGAACCCGTTGTTGTAGTCATTGTGTCAATCCATTTCATTGAGGATCTTCCTGTTTTTTACTGACCTTCTACTTCACTAAGATTATGTTCTTCTCCAGGGACTGGTCCCTCCTGATCACATGTCCAAAGCACATGTGACAAAGTTTTGCCATCCTTCCTTCTAAGGAGCCTATGGCTATACTTTCTCCAAGACAGATTTGTTCGTTCTTCTGCCAGTCCATGGCATATTCAATATTCTCCACTAACATCATAATTCAAAGCCATTCATTCTTTGCTCTTCCTTACCCATTATCCAGCTTTCACATGCATTTGAGGTGATTGAAGATACCATGGCTTGATCAAGTGCATCCTAACCCTGAAAGTAACATCTTTGATTTTGAATGCTTTAAAGAGGTCTTTTGCAGCAGATTTTCCCAATGCAATACTTCATTTGATTTCTTGATTGCTGCTTCCATGGCATTGATTGTCTATGCAAATAAACTGAAAACCTTGACAGCTTCAATCTTTTCTCTGTTTATCATGATGTTGCTTATTTGTCCAGTTTTGAGAATTTTTGTTTTCTTTATGTTGAGGTGCAACTCATACTGAAAGCCATAGTCTCTGATCTTCATCAGTAGTGCTTCAAGTCCTCTTTACATTCAGCAAAAATTGTTGTGCCATCTGTATGTTGCAGGATGTTAGTGGTAAATTATGAACAATATTAAAAAGAATTGGAGTTCCAGAAAACTTAATTATGCTCATGTAGAACCAAGGGGCAGTGGTTCAGACAGCACAGGGGATAGTGCTTGGTTTAAAATGAGGACAAGTGTATGTCAGTGTTGTAGCCTTTTACCATATGGGAATGGATATTAAAAGAGATGAAAGAACTTGTTCTAGTCTGCAGTTAGTGAATGGTGACATTCAGGTACAAACCCAATCTGCATACACAATCCTGTCTTTCCTTGCTGTGGAGATGAATAAACAGGAAAGAATAAAAAAAAATCAGTAAATGGGCAAAGCCAAAAAAACAAACTCATTGCCATTGAATTGAATCTGACTCAGGGTGATCTCATATGTTACAGAGGAGAAGTGTTCCATAGAGTTTTCTTGGCTGTATTCTTATGGAAGCAGATTGCTAGATTGTCTACAATGCTGTTGAGTGGTTTTGAACCATCAGTCTTTAGGTTAATAGTCAAATGCAAACCATTTGTGCCACCCAGGGTTGTGTATCTAAATAATCAAGGAGGGCAGATGATAGAGGCTGTGAAATAACAGAGGAGGGATAGATGACTGTGCCCAAAGAGAGTACTTCATGAATACAGACATGAATCTCATATAATGGCTCAAACTGCAGGGTATTTTCTGTAGTATTTTAATTTGGATGTAATTGCTACTACTCTGATTTGGGCTACCATGGTGGATACTCAGGCAGAGGTAAACTCTGTAACACCTATGACAGTGATAACACAGAAACTAGGCAAAATCCAGAGTTCAATGAGACAAACGATCTCCTGGAATAAAAATTATATCTCAGGACAAGAAAGAAATACTAAGTATGTCTCAAGGATGGTCAGAATCTAAAATACGAGATGAACATGTAAAAGTGAGATTACCTTTAATTTTTCTTCATTTCAGTGTGTGTATGGGTTATATCTATAATGTCACTTGTTTATATTACTACAAAAACAGAGGTTTGTAAGCTATAATGTTGCTGTAAAAATGCTTTCAGAGGCTTGAGCTATGTTTCTTATTTTTAAGCCTTTTAATCCTTTAAATTCTCAAGTCTACTGGACTAGAGGATGTCCCTTGAGGGATTATAATGCATTGCTACATTCATTTTTATTGACTGGTGAATTTTATAGCTGTTATTACTTGACCTAAGAGTCAAGACTGCTCCTTGGGAAGGGAAAATGGTGACTAGATTAGCTGGACAGAGCCCTCCAAAGGACTTCTATCTTTTTCTGATTTTTTTCATGTACATTTAATATTTTGTATCTTACCTAGAAAATATAAAATTATAAGAATTTGTAACCAAAGGCAAATGGAGACTGAGTCTGTTGGTATAGTAATTTAATTGAGCCTAGCATAATTGCAGGGAGCTCTGGTGGTGTAGTGCCTAAGGCATTTGACTGCTAACTAGAAGGCTGGTGGTTCAAACTCACCAACTACTCCCTGGAAGGAAGGTTGGGTGATCTACTTCTGTAGAGATACTACCTTGGAAACCCAAGGAAGGGTTGCTGTGAGTTGGATCTGACTCGACGGCAGTGAGTTTGAGTTTAGAACATGATTGAAGGTATAATCATGTAGAATAAGGACTGTGAGTTTTTAACTGAAATATAATGAAAGAATGTCCAAGCATTACATCTATAGCATAATTTTTCTGTGGTGGATTCAACAGGGAGGTTTGCTTCCTAAGGCCATGAAAAACATGAAAAGACATATGGCAAAAATGGTCTAGAAGTTGGTGGAATGGATTATAGAGGTAAAGAATGATCATTTCCCAAAGAATCACTATTTCCTCACTGGGCCTTTTTCCACATGACCCCTGTCCACCTGTTGAAATCATGCTTTGTCTCTGGAAGGAAACTCCAATGTCCTCTCCTCGCCTTCCCCAAACTCCAAGGGGCTGTGCTCTGCCCTCCCTGGACGCTCCATTACCTTCACTCGACACCTAGGCTGTTGCTTACCTTCCTCTGTCTGTGGTGGTACTATTTGGGAAAATATTGCATGCTTGCTTTTGCTCTGGCCACCCTCTTCCTCCCCCAGATCACATATTTGAAACTCTTTGATTTGGTAGCCTTAATTACTGACCCACCCCAGGAATGTAAAGCCTGGGTTTCTTTGGATTAGCCTGTGGAAGAATCCAGCTGCTCTCTCTTGCTTCCTGACCACACCCCCATGCACAGACGTCAACAGTGATAGGTATGACCAAAACTCAGGAAACAGAGAATAGGCCATTTACTCCAAGACCCTGGGCTTGTTCACGCTCACCCTGGCATGTGTTGACTGATTGTTCCTTTACCCTATAACTTTCCTTCTAAGTGTTGTGAGTTAGAAAACCTCCAAATGATTTTTCTTCCTTAATGGCAGAGTATGGGGAATAGATTCTTGCCCCTTTGTTTCTTGACTTTAGTTCTCTTTGTTTATTTTCTAGAGTAGAACCAGCTTCTACAATAAATGAACTCCAAAGTGTATTTCTCCCTCATGTGATAGTCTGACATGGGTAATCCTGCTCAGCAGGGAGCATTTTTCTCAAGGCAATTCAGATGCCCAGATTCATTCTATCTTGTGGTTTCTGTCTTCCTTTCTCATTAACTTAAAGGAAAGATCTAGAGATGATATATATCCCTTCTCACATTCCATTGGTGAGAATTAGTCACATGGTCACTCCTGGATGCAGGGGATACTGGGAAATAAGTCTACATTTATTTATTAAAGTAGCTGGAACAACTACTTTCCAGCCACAAAGTCACTCTATAGAAAGGGAAGTGTAGCATGTGGGGAATTAGCTAGCAGTTTCTGTCATACCGTGGTATTTTATATGAGGGAGAAGCATGGTGTTAACATACTTAAAAACAAAACTAGCAAAACCAGCTGACACAGAGCTGATTCCAACTCATGGCAGCTCCATGTCTTTCAGAGTAGAACTGTGCTCCTACTCGGTTGCCGTGACCTCTTGGAGTAGATTCCAGGCCTTTCTTCCAAGGTGCCTCCGGGTGGATTTGAACAGCCAATCATTTTGTTAGCAATCAAGGGCTTAACCATTTCTACCACCCAGACCCTCCTTTAACATCCTTAACCCTTCCTTAATTGTCTCACTCCAATTCAGCAAGTACAGTTTCCAAGCCTGCTGTTGGCTTGTGTTGGACCCCAGTACTGTCTAATCCCCACTATAAGACCTCAGCCAAAAAGTTTGATGTGCACTGTTGTAGAAGGGTCAATAGCAAGCTGTGGTTCTGGGTCTCAACTCACTGCCTGCAGCTCTACCATCACTTGTCCATCCTGCAACCTTCCCCTGCATAATTACAAGTTTGGCAAAGAATATACTCAATTTCTTTTCCTGTTGGCTAAAATAAATATACTTTTAAATGACAGTGTCCTGGTGATGCATGTATCTCCCTCAGCACCTAGAATAGTTTCCTGAATAGTTCTAACACAATGCCTTTCCCATACTGGTTCTAATAAATATGTGCTGCTCACAACATGAATGGCCTAACAATGCCCAAGGGAAGGTGTCTATCAGAATCTCAAATATGTTATCCACTTACTAACCCATGCCTCTTAGATAAAGATGTGATATAAGATGCAGACTTCCCAACAAAGGAGTCCCTGGGTGGTGGAAACAGTTAAAGATCTCGGCTGGTAACCAAAAGGTTGGAGGTTGGAGTCCACCCAGAGGCACTTTGGAAGAAAGACCTGGCAATCTACTTCTTATCATTCAAACCCCGATGCAGCACAGCTCTAGTCTGACACACATGAGGTTGCCATGAGTCAGAATCTGGAACTAACCAGGTTAACTTAAAATATATTCATGCAAATTAGTATAACCATTTGGGAAGGAAACATCTAGTGAAAATTTAAATGTACATACTCCAATCCAGTGATCCTACTTCTGGGATTTTTTTTTCCCCCATGGAAATGGTTCCACAAATATGCAAGGGCATTTACACAAGGATGTTTCCTTAAGCAATGTTTGTAGTAGTGAATAATTGAAAGCAATGTAATTTTCAAATTTCTATTTGAAAACAATTCAAATTCTCCTCTGTTAGGAAAATGATTAAATAATCATGTAGCAGTCACAGAACCGAATACCAAGAAACAAGAAGAATGAGGCATTTCTGTAGTTACTGATACAGAAAGGTGTCAAAGGTAGGTTATTATGTGAAAAAAGCAAGTACAATATATATGAGACAATCTCACATATTTCTGTATATGACTGTATAGTCTCACAAAAGTTCTGAAAAGATGTATACCAAACTGTGAGTGGTACTCATCTTCGAGGTTAAGTGTGGGACTACGACCTGAAAGGTTGGCTGTTTGGACCCACCGAGAGGTGCTTCAGAAGCCAGGTCTGGCAATCTACTTCTACCAGGTCACAGCCTTGCAAGCACAATGGAGCAATGCTACACTGTACGCATGAGTCATCATGAGTTGGAATTAACTTGATGGCAACTAACATCTACTAATTTCTATTTGCTGTTTTAATTATTTTTGTACTGTTTGAACTTTTAATAACATCAATTATTTTTACAATAATTTTTTTGTCTTTTGAAAATATACCCTGTGGTGACGTGGGCTTAGTTTTAGTCAGGAGCCATCCTCACCAAGGGAATGCTCACTGTTCTCATGACTGCAGTGCCGTCTTCATCCCAGTTCTGCATCTGTGTCCTCTTTCTGATCTCCTGCCCTCGTGCCGAGAGGGGTGCTCTGGGTATAACGTCTCTTCTTACCAACTCACTGTCAGTGCCTTGACTGGTCTTTTAGGATTTGCTTCAAATCCTTTCAAGCTAACTTTCCCTTTCTCACATACCCTGCTCCCTGTTCCTCGTTTTCACTGTGTTCTTTCTCCCCCCTGCAGTCCCTACATCCTCTGTGTTCTGTTCAACTCTGACATTTTCATGTTGACTTTCTTTTTCTCTGAAGATTCCACCTATCAAGCGATCTTTCTCTAACTGCTGTAGTTTACTGTGCCTACCCACTCTAATCAGAATAGGAGACTCACCCTTGTGTGCTAAAATTAAAAGTCTGAGCTCATGGTTTTAAGCTGCCTGCATTCATACCACCAGCTAAAGATACTCTGAAGTTCAGTAGTTCTTCAGTAGGTCTTGACTTTCTAACTCTGAGTAGATGGAGAGGCAATTGAAACAGTCATAAGCAGAATATAATCTGCTAACTGTCAGAGGGGTAGCAGGAAGAACTGGTGGTAACCAGTTTCCAAGATGGTCCCTGTGATCCAAACCTCTTGGTGTGCACATCCTTGTGTAATTCCCTCCCACATTTAATCAGGGCTGACCTGTGTGACTGATAGAATATTGTAGAAGTTATAGTATATGACTTATGGGGTTAGATCCTAAAAGACATTGCAGTCTCTCCCTTGGTTTCTTAGATTGCTCATGCTGGGGGAAGCCAGCTGTCATGCTATGAGGACATTCAAGCAGCTCTATGTAGAGACCCACGTGGAGAGGAATCGAGGCTTCCTACTACATCCAACACTGACTTGTCAGTCATCTACATGAACCGCTTTGGATGTAGATCCTCTAGGCCTAGTTAAACCTTCCGAAGGCTGAAGTCCCAGTGGACATCTAACTACAATCTTATGAGGAACCAGCTCCAGAATTACCTAGCCAAGCCACTTTTAAATACTTAACCCACATACATGAAATTATGAGGTAGTAAATGATTCTAATTATTTTAAACCACTAAGTTATGGGGTGACTTGTTCCACAGCATTAGATGACTAATATGAGGAACTTGTTGCAAAGACATGCATTAGGCCTTTCCTCAATGGTGTTTTGACATTTACTCTTTGTAAAGTTGAACCAACCAAGAGCATAGGCTTTGATGACAGACTGGGTTCAGATTCTGGCACTGTGATTTCCTAGTTGTGTGAAGTTGGAATGAGTTGTTTCCCCTCTCTGAGCCTCAGTTTCCTCATCTCTAAAATGGGAGAGAATAATTGTGTCTATTCAGCAGAGCTGTGGATTGCAGAGAATACGGGTAAAAACACTTATCCCAGAGCCTGAGACAGAGCAAATGCTTAATAAACGTTA
>NW_006921901.1:1858623-1884079 GCF_000298275.1 Orycteropus afer afer | reverse complement strand
TAAAGACAGAAAGCCCATCTGAATATTGCTCTCAGTAACTCTTTTCTGGCCAGATGTAAATAAAATTAGCAACAACTTGAATTTAGTTCAACTTTGTGTGAATGGAAATATCCTAAGCTTAGAATGGAACATGGCAGCTCATGTGATTGCTTTGACCATTACATCAAGTCAAGAAAAATTGAGAATTGTTTCTGCCTTCCTTTATGTATAGCAACACTGTTCAGATTTTCATTATGAAAATGGGCACTTTGTCAATAGACTTAGGATTTTTCTCTCATTCAGAACATGCAAGACACAGGTTGTTTTTCTCCTACTACTGTAAGTGCACTTTAGTGAAACTTTACCACCAATAGATACATCTTCCAGAGGTGCTGGCACAGTTTTATGATAAAATGAATAATTCAGAGCTTGTGCAGACACCAAATTCCAGGCTTAAATTGTTAATGGGTCTATCAGTGTGACAGATTGATGAAGAGTTGCATCAGAATAGAAAACTACTAAATATTTATAGTTGCTCTTTATTCAATTACTGAGTGGTTCTACTTTCCCAAGCTAATAACTGAGCTGTAAAGACAGTACTTTTTTTTTTTTTTTTCCTTTCCAGGAATATTCTTCAATCTCTCAATCAGTTAATTAAGTTGTTTAGAAACAGAACTTATAAAATTCATGTCAAATAATAGAATCAAAAGATGTATTGAAATTGATGCTATGTTCAAGAAAATTTCTTGCTGGGTCATATGATGGTTTGTGGGAATTAGTTTTAATCTATCCATTAGGATATGTCTCCAGCCTCACGGATAAGCACTCATTTTATTTAGAGTACATAATTTGAGATGTTTTTGCATAATGGATTTCCTGCTTTTTGTATATACATCTTGTCTTATGGGGATGGACTGACACCTAAATTAGACATTGTATAATATTTTCCTATATTCAGGTTTTAATGTTTTTTGAGATAAAATTAACCCATACTGGACTTTGGCAGAAAGTGTCAGTTCTCTATCCAGATCCCCTCAGTATCAGTCAGGGTTTAATCAGAGACACACACCCACTAGGATGCAGATCAGATAGATAGGTAATAGAAACCCAGTTGGTGGCGTAGTGCCTAAGGCATTTGACTGCTAACTAGAAGCTGGCGGTTCAGACTCACCTGCCGCTCTTTGGAAGGAAGGTTGGGCAATCCACTTCCGTAGTGATACTGCCTCGGAAACCAAGGAGGGGTCGCTATGAGTCAGGTCTGAGTCGACTGCACATAACAACAACAACAACAACAACAAACTGTAAGAGAGTAAGTCCCTGGTTTTTTAAGCCATCCTATTTGTGGTATTTTCTATTAGAGCAACACTGTTGTTGTTGTTGTTATGTGCCGTCGAGTCAAACCTGACTCATAGCGACCCCTCCTTGGGTTTCCGAGGCAGTATCACTACGGAAGTAGGATTTCCCAACCTTCCTTCCGAGGAGTGGCTGGTGGGTTTGAACCGCCAGCAGTCTGGTTAGTAGGCAAATGTCTTAGCCACTATGCTACCAGAGCACTAGACAACCAAAACACAAGGGAAAGATGTTCCTATCTGAACTATTAGGGTTAGTAATGCTTCTATCTGTCTATCCATTTACCTATCTGTCTATCCTTCTATTTATGCCTACCCGTGCTTATGGAGCTGACCTTCTTATCTAGAAGACAATAGCGGCAATGAAAATAAATATATAACACATCAGGGAGAAATAAATCCTAAAAATAATAAAGTAGATTAAGGGGATAGAAAATGTTGGTGACACTGTGATATTTAGAGAGCGTGGTTCAGGAAGATCCTTTGTGATGGGGTCACATTTGAGCAAAGACCTGAGGAAAGAAGAGCATGGGCCATGCAATTATCTGGCGGGGAAGAGCCTTTCATGCAAATGGGACACAAATGTGAAAGCCATTAGCATTTAAGAATAAGTACGGAATTATAGCAGCATTATTTATATACATTTTATGTTACATAGCATTATTATATACATTAATTGATCACTAGGCATTCTGCTAAGCACTTTAGATATATTATCTCTTTGATTCTAAAATTTTAATGTTATAATTAATTTTGCTATGAACATTTTTGTACATGTGATTTTTTTCTTCATTTATATGAATAATTTCCAAAGGATAAATTCTTAGGAGTAGAATTTCAAGTCAAAGGATATAGACTTTTTTACGGCTCTTGATATTATTGCCAAATTACTTCCAAAGGACTGGACCAACCATTTACATTGCTAGCAGGAA
Organism: Orycteropus afer afer; assembly: GCF_000298275.1. Classification (NCBI taxonomy): domain Eukaryota; kingdom Metazoa; phylum Chordata; class Mammalia; order Tubulidentata; family Orycteropodidae; genus Orycteropus; species Orycteropus afer. Next base: position 1,881,819 of record NW_006921901.1, on the reverse strand, counting down.
TGTCCAAGAATAGTAAAGAAACAAATATTAGAATGGGACATTTTGTTGTGAATATCTACACTCACAAACAGTCTTATATTTCTCTAAATTACAAGGGAAAGATGTTCCTATCTGAACTGTTGTGATTAATAATGCTTCTTGAAAGATCATTTGCTTCTAGGGCAGGTTTAATCAAATCCACTGTATGAAACCCACATCAGCATCTCAGAGGCTTCAGAAGAGAGGCAGCAGGGAGTACTGAGTTGAGATTAAAAGATCTAGATTCAGTTTCAGCTTTGCCCATTATCAGATGGGTGGTTTTGGATGTTTATTAGCTATGCTGAGACTTGATTTGCTCATCTGTAAAATGATGATTTATATTTGGCAAGACTATTGGGAGGGCAAAATGTTTCTTCATTTATCATGATGTTGCTTATTGGTTCAGTTGTGATGAGTTTTTTTTGTTGTTGTTTGGATCCACAATCAACACCCATGGAAACAGCATGTCATATTGCACTGGGTAAATCTGTTACAAGGACCCTTTTAAAGTGTTAAAGAGCAAAAATGTCACTTTGAAGACTAAGGTGTGCCTAGCCCAAGCCATGGTATTTTCAATCGCCTCATATGCATGTGACACCTGGACAATGAATATGGAAGACTGAAGGGTTGACACCTGTGAATTGGGGTGCTGGTGAAGGATACTAAACATGCCATGGAATGCCAGAAGAATGAACAAATCTACCCTGGAAGAAGTGCAGCCGGAATGCTCCTTAAAAGCAAGAAAGGCTAGGCTCTGTCACACCTACTTTGGTAATGTTGTCAGAAGGGACCAGTCCCTGAAGAAGGATATCATGCCTGGTAAAATAAAGGGTCAGCGAAAAAGGGGAAAACCCTCAATGAGGTGGACTGATATTGTAGCTACAAGAGTGGGCTCAAGTATAGCAAGGATTGTGCGGATGATGCAGGCTGGGTAGTGTTTCCTTCTACTGCACATAGGGTTGCTGTGAGTCAGAGCCAACTCAATGGCATCAAACAATTGGGAGAGCAGGGTGATATAGTGGATATGGAAGCACTTTATAACTCTGGAGAACTCTACCTACATTTGTCAGCTAGTATTGATACTTGACATTCTCTGTAATCATCCTCCACACAAATCTGAAGTACAGTGTTTACCATCAAAATATTTTAGTGGGTGATTTTTCTATGTGGCTTCCCAATACTCATTCTTTCTTCTTCTGGTAAGAGAGCTCCAGTTATTCTTAAAGAGGTCCTCTCCTAGTCCATGTGACTTTTGGGGAGCTGACTTGACTCCAGGCTTTAGAGGTGCAACCCCACACCCAAGCCAATCAGCACATCATGCTGCCCACTGGCTCCAGTGATTGATGCAGAGATGGGCATGTGAGAGAATCAAGCACAATTCTGGGGAATTTGCTGGACCACATAGGAGAACGCCCTTCTTTTCCTTCCCTGAGAATAGGTTGTATGTTTTGCCACTACGGAATGGAGCCAAAGCAGAGGAAAGCAGAGCCAAGAGACAGGAAGAGAAAACTATGACAACATGGTGAGTCTGAGTCCAGCTGTTTTTGATTCATCCTTGGACTTGCCAATTACATGTGCCAGTACATTATTTTGTTTAATTCAGTTTGGATATGCTTTAATTTGAAGCCAAGTGATTTTGGAATTGTACAAAACCTGTATATAATTTGGCACTCTGTGATTCCCAAAGTGTTTCACCTATTGTGTGCTTATCATTGGTTTCTCACAGCATCCTTGTGAGATAAGGATAAACCAGCTGCCACTGAGTTGATTCCAACTCATGGCAACCCCATGTGTCAAAGTAGAACTGTGCTCCACAGGTTTTCAGTGGTTCATTTTTCGGAAGTAGAGCATCAGGCCTTTCTTCCAAGGAGCTTTTGGAGCTTTAGCATAGTGGAGAAGTGTTCTCATGGCTACAGGTGCAAGCTAGGCCCACCATTCACCCAGGAGGAACAGGGCCTGCTAATGTTCTCGTGGAGTTCCCCGACCTCTTCCAAACTAGTTTTAAACCATAAATTCTAATTTCCAGAAATGGTGAAGAATATTTAAAAATATTTCTAAAAACCCATTAAGAAAAGCCATGCAAAGGTTAACTGAATCACGAGGCAACCTAAGGAAATATGTAAAACAACCAGATATTTAAGTTATTTCCATATTAAATTGTTGTTGTTGTTATGTGCCGTCGAGTCGGCCCCGACTCATAGCGACCCCTCCTTGGGTTTCCAAGGCAGTATCACTACGGAAGTAGGATTGCCCAACCTTCCTTCTGAGGAGTGGCTGGTGGGTTTGAACCGCCAGCCTTCTGGTTAGCAGTCAAGTGCTTTAGCCACTATGCTACCAGAATAGAAGTGGGCAAAAAAGCAACAGGGCTTTTACCGAAGTTGCTGACCTTGGTTCTTTTTCTGTTAATATAATAGAAATGTTGACATGCAAATTGAGCAGCTGGAACAGCTGCCAAATATTTTAAGTGCTTGCTGCCTCACTTAGAATGGATGGATAATTGTATCACATACCTAGGGATTAGAAAAGACAAGAAGTGTTTTCATGTTCCTGTTTCCTGTGTCTCTGTTTTCTTCTGGTTTTTGTCCAAGAAACTCATTAAGGTTTCTGTTTAATGATCTGATGGAAGCACCTATGCACCCAATGGGTTAACAAAGTTAGTAACTTTTCATTTCCAAGGCAATAAAGCCCCCCAACCCCATGTGTCCTAAGCCTAGAAGGAAAATCACTGTAAGCCCTAGACTTAAATGAAATGAATGGTGTTTAATCTGCTACATTCAGTCACTTTGTTGTAGTGACACAGCACATACACAGAAAATGCAGAAGGTGCAACATCACTATGAATCTGATACACCTCATTCTGCTATTGAGATGATTGCATTTTCACTCTGCCACCACTAATCTTCTTGTTTTACCATTGTTGTTGTTGTTATGTGCCATTGAGTTGGACCCGACTCATAGCAACCCCTCCTTGGGTTTCCAAGGCAGTATCACTATGGAAGTAGATTGCCCCATCTTCCTTGTGAGGAGTGGCTGGTGGGTTTGAACCGCCAGACTTCTGGGTAGCAGTCAAGTGCTTTTAGGCACTATGGTACCAGAGCTCCTTCCTGTTTTACTAGTCTTGGTTAAAATGTCAGGAAATAAAGTTTCTCTTCTGGAAAATCAATCTCTCAAGATGCTTTCAGAAACATGATATGCATCGAGATTTTTTATGATTTTGTCATCACAGGTTTCTTTGCATGTGAAGAAGGTATATTTTAAATTGTTGTAATTTCTTAGGACTTTAGCCACCTATTTGCATCCATTTAGTTCATATTCCTTTTAATATTGGCATTTATACCTGGTGACTCCCAAATGAGGCTCATTGGGATTCATTCTAAAACTCAAATATTCAGAAACTGATTGCCTATGCTCTGTTTACAGAGATGTCATTGGTGGGAGCTAAATTTAGAAGCAAGGCAGCAATGCACTAGGTGACTGCTCTCTGGAGATAATTTATAGTTGAAGAGCAGTAACCAAATTATTTTCTATTTAAGAGAGATCTATTTATTTATTTATTTATTGTAAGCCAAGGGGATACACTGAGCAACCAGCTATCTAAATACCATCTCTTTGCACGAAATGTGACAAGGTGTGTTTTCACTGAGCCCCACGATCTGTGAATGGAAGCTTGGATGGGGTTGCTGAACCGTCCTCTGCTGATCTGTGAGCCGTGCATGAGGACTGTGAGCCGTACATGAGGACTACGGGATGAGTGATTGTCTTAATGTCTTCTGTGAGGACCCAGGAGTTTATAGTTCAGTCTCCTCGTTCCCTCCTTTCAAGTGAACATTTTATCATAAAGGATGGTTTGTGTATTTGCCCTAAATCCTTTTTGGTTCTTCTTGTTTTATGATCACAGTGCTTAGCTGTAGATTTTCTCTTGTTCCAGTGCCTTCTATTTGTCATTTATCATGCCGACAGTTTAATAGAATTGCAGGCCTGGCAGATGGTGCTGGGACGTCCTTCCCCACACAATGCTAAGGAGCTTTAACCCTATCAGGGAGTCTCTTGACACAGTATCAAACAAAACAAAAAACTGTGCTAACTATTGTGGAGTGGCAAAGCAACGACCAGAAGAAGAGTAAATAAGTGTACATGTGTCAAATTCATAGGGCTTTATCTTCATTGTGTCTGACAAAGTTGATGATGAGTGGTTTCCTAGAATCCTTCAGGGATCACGAAGTGGCCACAGCAGTGCACTTGGAGTCAGTCCCTGGGTGGTGCAAATGGACAACACAGTGGCTGTTAAATGAAAGGTTGGTGGTTTGAGTCCACCCAGAGATGCATCAGAAGAAAGACCTGGTGATCTACTTCCGAAAAATCAGCTGTTGCAAACTCTTTGGAGCACAGACATGCTCTGACACACATGGGATCACCATGAGTTGGAGTTGCCAGGATGACAACTGGCAAGATGGTACAGTCAGTTAAAATAAAACTTACAGAAAAGGGTTGGAATTAATTTTCTATAAATATTTTAGTAGGGTACAGGTTATATTTCAGATCATAACAAGAAAAGTAGATATGGTAAGGCAGAATGGATATGGAAAAAGATTAAAAGGTAATGAATTTTTGAAAAAAGTTTTAAAGTTACCACTCATTCAGAGCTTACTTTATCCCAAACATGACCTTAAGGGCTTTAAAACCAAAAATTCCAACCCTTAGTGACCCTACAGTAAGGAGTAGAACTTCCTCATTTGGTTTCCAAGGTTATAAATCTTTATGGAGGCAGACTGACAGACCTTTTTCCTGTGGAATGGCTGGTGGGTTCAAACCATCAACCTTTCTGTCAGCAACTGAGCTCTTTCTTTAACTACTGTGCCCCCAGGACTCCCTCAAGGGCTTTACATGCATTTGTTAATTTAACCTACTCACCAATCTTTTCAGGTAACAATAACAATCATAACAAACATTTGCTGAGCTTTATTGTGTCCCAGGCACTGTGCTAAATACTTTATATGCATTAACTCAATTCTCAACTCGCTTCTCTTCAATATATCCACCTGCCAGTTTCTACTGCCACAACCCTTGGTCATGCCATCAACAATATTTTATATATATATATATATTACTCACAATAAAGACCTTAGAGTAAAGACCACAATAAAATAAAGAGCCCTACATACATACACATACATAGGGGCTCCACTCAGATCAAAACAGGGAACATTTCTGGTGCTCCAGTTTTCTGGTGGCTCCTCCCAGTTCCTTCCACCCTAATGGAAGTCATTATTCTGTTCCCTATCACCGACCATTAGTTTTGCCTGCTCTTGAACTTCACATAAATGGAATTCTACTGCATATATTTTAGGGTTGGGCTTCTTTCCCATAATATTATGTCTATGAGATTTATCCATGTTGTTGTGTAGTTCAATGGTTTGTTCTTTTTCATTATTGTATAGTTTTCCATTATATCAATATGCAATAATTCATTTACCTATCCACAATTATTTCTTGCCTAAGTTGCATTATTAGTCCCTTAGATAGTCTACCAGCGTCTATACTTGCCTTCTCCTAGTTTTATGTTCACTCCATTTCCAGAAGGATTTCCACCATGCTTTCTAAGGGAGACATGCATACTGAACCTGGCAAATGCTCCTTTGTCTGGGTGCCATATTAGAGTAAAGAACATTTCATTTAGCAACTTCAATTCAACATGCATTTATTGTGCACTTAAGACATACTGATCTTTAAGAGTTCCTAAGAAATTCATAGGGAACAACTATATAAGTTTATCAGTCCCATTCAGTGTCTTTGGTTGTGTGGTAGTGCTGGAATGCCAGATAAAGGGGATCATAAACAGGATGAAACACTCCTCAAGATTCCTCCTTGCTCTGAGTTTGTGCTTATTGAGAAAACTTGTAATTGCCAACTGACCTCCAAGATACCTGGGTACTTGGAAGTGGGTCCTAGGTAGGAGTCAGAAGTAGGCCAGACAAGAACACCACTGTGAAAACAATCAATCAGTCTTCTGGCTTCACAGATTGAGGTGTCATGTGCTTGGTCAGTAAGAGTCCATTTTTGAGAAACTGACCCATTCTGTGTGCATGGACAGGAGTTGATTTCTGCAACTAAATGCTGAGAATAGACACTGAGCACTATTGAGTTCGTCAAGGTGGCACTTCCAAGTGACATTATGTGGGTGCCCAGCTAGCTTTTGCTGATAATGCTAGCTCTGTAGCTTCCAACTGTATTCAGCATTCTGCCCAAATTAGGCACTCAATGTGTATTTTTAAGTTTGACCTGACAGTGAAGTATAAGAGAAGTGTTAACTGCTTACTTAGAATAGATGTTGAAGAGGAGACAAATAAACTCAAAATTCACTGCTGTTGAGTTGATTCGGCTCATAGCAACCCCTCCTTGGATTTTTGAGGCAGTATCTCTACGGAAGTAGATTGCCCAGTCTTCCTTCCAAGGAGTGGCTGATGGGTTTGAACCACTAACATTAAGGTTAGCAGTCAAATGCCTTAGGCACTATGCCGCCAGCGCTCCCAGGAGACAAATAGTCAGCTCTTTCTCCATTTAATATTTTTCTTTAGTTGATGATGACAGATAAACCTATATATCACTGAAACTTTCAAATGATCTCTCTCTCTTTTTGTTTTCCTTCAGGTCCTATGAAGAAGGGTGTGTGTGTGTGTGTCTATTTTAACTACATTAAATTTACCAAGGAAACCCATATAAAAAAACTGAAGATTCTGATTGGTTTTATATGGTGTTATATTTTGGCCAAGGAGAATTTATTTTTTCTTCTATGAGTATAAATAATTTTGCCTCTGACTTTGTTAAAAATTCAGCAACACATTTAGAAATGTTGTTTATTGAAATATTTACCAAAAACTATACAAATCATATACAACAGCAAATTATCATAAAGAGAATACACAAGTACAGAGTTGAGCTATACATATCTTACATAGCTTTCTGTTATTGGTTTTGTTGCTCTTCCTTTTTCACTTAGTGTTATTTTGTGTACCTAGGCACTAATGAAGTCTAAGTGTCTTCCTTTCAAAGATTATCATATCAGTATATGTATGTAATAGATATTACAGTTTTAATCTTTTTGCTATTTAAACAGTGCTGCAAAAGGACTATTTGTATAATTGACTTTCTTCTTTCTTGTCAGCTATTTTCTTGGAATGTGAAATTACCAATTCAAAAGTCACAAAATGTTTTAAGGTTCTTTTTACTCAATTTCAGATTGCTTGCCAGAATATCAATGTATAGTACTTAAGTAATACTGTAATAGTGTGTATCTGTACATTAATGATCAATATTGGGTTTTATAATTGTTCATTTATTTTAGCTTGTCCAGTAGTAGTACAATTGTATAAGACACTTGGTGGTGTCTTTCTCCATCTATTATCTTCCTATAAGTTGGCTAATAAACTTTGGCAAATTAATACAGGGACACTTTCTAACTATATAGAAGGTCTTAGAAGTACTGCATGTTAGTATTCAGTCACTTGCATTTATAATTGAACCAAAATACCTTTGAATATTTATGAAAAGTAAAAATAATCCCAGTGATTATTTTGGTTTGGGTAGTGTTTAAATTGAAGTTCATTCAACACCTACCTTGAGAGGATGATTTGTTTTGTTGCTATTGAGAAAAGTGTGCCATTAAACCAAAGAACTCTACTTAGCTCACCAAAGAGAAAGTGTACTGAGACTAAAACCTAAAAGCTTGGCTTTCTTTTCTTGCTGATATGGTTATTAATGTCCTGTGGTCAAGAGAAGAGCTTGTGTAGACATTAGTGTTGGGTAAAAACAAAATACTCTCATCCTTTTTAGAAGGAAAAAGCTACCAAGAACTGAGGTCTCTATTAAATGATGGAAAAATGGGCATGAGGTATGAGTTAGACATTTGGGCATAGAGAATTTGAATTGAAGTGCCCATAAATTATCTTGACTAGTTTTTTGTTGTTGTTGTTGTTCAGTGTTTTACAGAGAACATCAATATTCTGAAGAAAGTTAAAATAAATGCCTTCTTGGGAGGCGGAATGGTTTAGTGGTAGACAGCATGGGATTTGGAGACAGAGTTGAAATTACCTTTTTTCAGTTGCTAGTTATATGACCTTGGAGAAAAGCCTTAGCCTCTCTAAGACTTAATTTTACAATCTGCAAAATGAAAATAAAATATACCTCAAAAAATAAATGACAGGTTAAAAGTATGTGCATAACACCATGACATATAACAAATGCTTAGTGTATATTATCATTGTTAGCTGTGTGGAGTCGGCCCCTAAGTCATGGGATGCAATGCACAACAGCATAAAACATTGCCTGCCCCCCATAATCAATGGTGGATCAGCCTATTGTGATCCAAGAATTTGAAATATCTGATTTTTTAAAAGTATATCACCAATATCACCAAGCCTTTCTGCTTAGTCTGTCATAGTATGGAAGTTCTGCTGAGACCTGTTCAACATTATAGCAACATGCAAGCCTCCACTGATAGATGGTGGCCACGATGAGGAGCATTGACCAATAATCATACTTGGGTCTCTAATGTGGAAGGTGAGAATTCTATCTCTGAACCCCCACTGACCTCATCAGTGTATACTGTATTGTTGTTATTAGGTGCTGTCAAGTTTGTTCCAACTCATAGCAACTCTACATGCAACAGAAGAGAACACTGCCGAGCCCTGGGCCATCTTCACCATCATAGCTACGTTTGAGCCCATTGTTTCAGCCACTGTGTCAATTCATTTCGTTGAGGGTCTTCCCCTTTTTTGCTGACCCTCTACTTTAGCAAACATGATGGCCTTTTCCAGGGATTGGTCTCACCTGATAACATATCCAAAGTATGTGAGATGAAGTCTCACCATCTTCACTTCTAACGAGCATTCTGGCTGTACGTCTTTCAAGAGAGACTTGTTCACTTTATTTATCGTCCTGCTTCTACATGCACATGAGGACATTGAAAATATCATGGTCAGACGCATCTTAGTCCTCAAAGTGACTTCACTGTATTTATTTATTTATACATTTTAAAGAAGTCTTTTGCAGCTGATTTGCTGAACGCAATACTTTGATTTCTCGACTACTGATTCTGTGGATGTTGACTGTGGATTCAAGTCAAATGAAGTCCTTGACAACTTGAGCATTATCTCCATTCATCATGATGTTGCTTATTGATGCAGTTGTGAAAAATTTTGTTCTCTTTTTCTTGAGGTGAGATCCATACTGAAGGCTTCAGGTCCTCTTTGCTTTCAGCAAACAAGGTGGTGTCACATGCATATCACAGGTTACTAATGAATCTTCCTTCAGTCCTGATGCCACATTCTTCTCCATATAGTTCAGCCCGTCAGATTATTTACTTAGCATATAAACTGAATAAATATAGTGAAAAAATACAACACTACTACACACCTTTCCTGATTTTAAATGGTACTGTTCAAACTACTGCTTCTTGTTCTCTGTAGAGGTTCTGCATAAGCACAATTAAGAGTTCTGGAATTCCCATTTTTCATGATGTTAGCTGTAATTTACTATCATCCACATAGTTGAATACCTTTGCATAGTCACTAAAACACAAGTAAATATCTTTCTGGTATTCTTTGATTTCAGCCAAGATCCATCTGACATCATCAATGATATCTCTCACTCCATGTCGTCATCTGAATCCCACTCAAATTTTTGACTGTTCATGGTCAATATGCTCCTGCTACTGTTTTTGAATTATCTTCAGCAAAATTTTAGTTGCATGTGATCTTAATGATATTGTTCTATAATTTCTGCATTCTGTTTGATTCTCTTTCTTTGGAAGGGGCACAAATGTGAATATCTTCCAGTTGGTTGGCCAAATTTCTTGGCATAAAGTAATGAATGCCTTCAATGTTGCATCTGTTTGTTGAAATATCTCATTTGTATTGTGTCAATTTCTGGAACCTTATTTTTTGCCAGTTCCTTCAGTGCAGCATGGACTTCTTCCTTAAATACCAATGGTTATTGATCATATGCTACCTCCTGAAATAGTTGAACATTGACCAATTCTTTTTGGTACCATGACTCTATGTATTCCTTTCATCTTCTTTTGATGCTTCCTGCATCATTAAATATTTTGCCCATGTTGTTGTTGTTAGGTGCCACTGAGTCAGCTCCGATTCACAGCGACCCTATGTACAATAGAATGAAACACTGTCTGGTCCTGTGCCAGTCTCACAATCCTTGCTATATATATATCTGAGCTCATCATTGCAGCCATTATGTCAATCCATCTCACTGAATGCCTTCCCCTTTTTCACAGACCCTTCACTTTACCAAGCATGATATCCTTCTCCATGGAATGGTCCCTTCTGACAACATGACCAAAGTGGGTGAGATGAAGTCTGGCCATTCTTGCTTCCAAGGAGCATTCTGGCTGCAGTTCTTCAAGGCCAGATTTGCTCATTCTTCTGATAGTCCATGGGACTTTAAGTATTCTTTGCCAACACAACTCAGAAGCAGCAACACTTCTCAGGTCTTCCTTATTCATTGTCCAGCTTTCACATGCTTATGAGGCTATTGAAAATACCATGACTTGGGTTAGGTGCACTTTAGTCTTCAAAGAGATGTCTTTGTTCTTCAGCACTTTAAAGGGGTCTTTTGCAGCAGATTTGCCCAGTGCAATACAACATCTGATTTCATGACTGTTTCCACCAGTGTTGATTCTGCAACCAAGTAATATGAAATCTTTGACAACTTCAATATTTTCTCCATTTATCATGATGGTGCTTATTGGTCCATTTGTGAAGATTTTAATTTTCTTTATGTTGAGATGTAATTCATACTATAGATTTTGATCTTCATTAGTATGTGCTTCAAGTCATCTTCACTTTCAACAAGCAAGGTTGTGTCATCTCCATATCGCAGGTTGTTAATAAGTCTTCCTCCAATCCCGATACCATGTTCTTCTTCATATAGTCCAGCTTCTCAGATTATTTGCTCAGCATACAGATTGAATAAGTACTGTGAAAAGTTACAACCCTGATGCACTCCTTTCCTGATTTTAAACCATGCAGTATCCCCTTGTTCTGTTCAAACAACAGTCTCCTGGTCTGTGTACAGGTTCCTCATGAGCACAATTAAGTGTTCTGGATTTCCCATTCTTCTCAAGGTTATCCATAAGTTGTTATGATGTACACAGTCACATGCTTTTGGATAGTCAATAAAACACAAGTGTTCTGGTTACCTAGTGCCGCTCTGACAAGAATATACCACAAATGGGATGGCTTGAGCAAACAGGAGTTTATTATTCTCTTACAGTTTGGGAGGCTAGAAGTCTGCATTCAAAGTGCCAGGCTCTAGGGACTGTGTGAAAACCCTTCAACCTTGGGCTTCAGCTCTACCTCTTGCTCCCAGCCCACTGAAGCTAGAGGCACCTCTTTACTCAGGCAGCTACTGCCTGCTGAGGCTAACAAGCCGAAGGTTGACAAATAAAATGGCACAGTCTTGATGTTACCGAACCACACAGCAGACCATTAGTTCAAGTCCATTGTAAGTCCCAAGGCCGGTAGAACATGGGAGGCTGCTGAACAACGACACAGCTACATGCAGGGTTCAAGCATGCCATTAGCTAGAGACTGCTCCCCAAGGCTTCTCCTTATATATGGGAAGCAGACCACATCCCTAGAACAGCTTCTCAGCTGCTCACATTAGATTCCACCATGGAATTGATTACCAGTCTCATTATGGGGAATACTACATCCAGCTGCCCAGCCACTCAACCAGGCCCAGCCAAGCTGACCCACAAACTTAACCACAACAAGTAAACATTTTTCTGGTATTCTGTTTTCACCCCAGGTCCATCTGACATCAGCAATGATATCCCCCATTCTATGTCCTCTTCTGAATCAAGCTTGCATTTCTGGAAGTTCCCTGTCAAATTACTGCTGCAACCATTTTTTAATTATATGCAGCAAAAATTTTACTTGTGTGTGATATTAATGATATTGTTCTTCAATAATTATTGTTCAAATTATTGTTCAATAATTTCCACATTCTGTTGGATCACCTTTCTTTGGAATGGGTACAAATATGGCTCTCTTCCAGTCAGTTGGCGAGGTAGCTGTCTTCCAAATTTCTTGGTATAGACGAATGAGTGCCTCTAGAATGTCATCCATTTGTTGAGACATCTCAATGCGTATTCCATCAATTCCTGGAGCCTTGTTCTTTGTCATTCTGTGCAGCTTCAACTTCTTCCTTCAATACCATTGGCTCTTGATCATATGCCACTTCCTGAAATAGATGTAAATCGACGAATGTTTTTTTGGCACAGTGATTCTGTGTATTCCTTCCATCTTCTTTTGGTGTTTCCTGCATCAGTCGATATTTTGCCCATAGAATCTTTCCATATTGCAGCTCAAGGCTTGATCTTTTTTTTTTTTTTTTTCCTTAGTTCTTTCAGCATGAACAATGTTGAGTATATTGTTCGCTTTTGGTTTTCTAACTCCAGGTCTTGGCACATTTCATTATAATAACTGACTTTGCCTTCTCGAGCTGCTCTTTGAAATCTTCCATTCAGCTCTTTTATCTTGCTTGTCATTTCTTCCATTTGCTCTAGCTACTCTCCATTCAAGAGTAAATTTCACAGTCTCTTCTGATATCCTTTTAGATCTTTTCTTCTTTTCCTGTCTTTTTAATGACCTTTTGCTTTCTTCATGGATGATGTTCTAGATGTCATCCCATAATTCCTCTGATTTTTGGTCATTGGGGTTCAATATATCAAATCTATTGTTCAGATTCTTTTAGCAGTCCACGGTGCTAAAAGAACTAACAGATCTGTCCTGGAGGAAGTGCAGCTGGAATGCTCCTTGAAACTGAGACTGGGCAGACTTCATCTCACCTACTTTGGTCATGTTGTCAGAAGGGACAATTCCCTGGAGAAGGATGTCATGCTTGGTAGGGGAAGGCCCTCAGTGAGATGGATTGACACAGTGGCTATGATGATAGGCTCAAGTATAGCAAGGATCTTGGAGCTGGCATGGGACTGGGCAATGTTTTGTTCTGCTGTGCATAGGGTCACCATGAATCAGACACTTTAATCTAATACGGCTCTTCTTAATTTGATTTAAAAAAGGATCCTGGGTGGGGCAACAGTTAAAACACAGGGCACGTAACAACAACAACAACATTGCTCAGATGGTATCTAAATTCAGGTGGGATATCATCAAGGACATATTTTGCTTCTCATGGACTTGTTTTAATTGTCTCCAGCTTAAACTTGAACTTGCATATGAGCAATTGATGGTCTGTTCCACAGTGAGCTCCTGGCCTTGTTTTGACTGAAGATACTGAGCTTCTCCATCGCCTCTTTCCACAGATGTAGTTGATCTGATTCCTATGTATTCCATCTGTCGAAATACATGTGTATAGCCACAGTTTATGTTGTTGAAAAAAGATATTTGCAATGAATAAGTCATTGGTCTTGCAAAATTGTATCACATGATTTCCAGTGTTATATCCATCTCCAAGGCCATGTTTTCCAGCTACCCATTCTTCTTCGTTTATAGCTTTTGCATTCCAATCACCAGTGATAATCAACACATCTTGATTGCATATTTGTCAATTTCAGACTGCAGAAGTTGGTAAAATCTTCAACTTCCTTGTCTTTGGCATGGATGACTGGTGCATAAATTTGAATAATAGTAGTATTAACTGGTCTTCTTTGTAGGCTTATGGATATTACCCTATCACTGACAGCATTGTACTTCAAGATAGATCTTGAAACATTCTTTGTGATGATGAATGCCATGCCATTCCTCTTCAATTTATCATTCCAGGCATAGTAGATCATATGGTTGTCTGATTTAAAATGGCCAAAACCAGTCCCTTTTAGCTCACTAATGGCCAGGATATTGATCTTTATGTATTCCATTTCATTTTTGACAACTTCTAATTTTCCTACATTCATACTTCATATTCCATGTTAAAATTATTAATGGGTGTTTACAGCTGTTTCTTCTGATATTGAGTTGTGCCACATCAACAAATGGGGTCCCAAAAGCTTTTCTGCATTCACATCATTAAGGTCGACTCTACTTTGAGGAGGCAGCTCTTCCCTCGTCGTATTTTGAGTGCCTTCCAACCTGAGGGACTCATGTGCTGGCACTGTCTTTGACAATGTTTCAGGGCTACTCATGAAGTTTTCCAGTAATATATCAGACAGTGTTTCACTGCTATTTATAGGGTTTTCAGTGGCAAATTCTTTGAGAAGTGGATGGCTCCTTCCTTCTTCTGAGTCTGTCTTAGTTGGGAAGCTCCACTGAAACCTATCCACCATGGGTGACCCTGCTGGTATTTGAAATACTGGTGGCATAGTCTGCAGCCTCACAGGAACATGTAAGCCACCATAGTATGACAAATTGACAGGCTTGTCCATAGAATCCTTCAATATTACACTTCAAGGCTTGAATTTTTTTCTTCAATTCTTTCAGCTTGAAAGAAATTCTGAGCTTGTTCTTCCTTTTTGATTTTGTAAGGTTTTTGCATATTTCATTATAATAATTTGCTTTGACTTACGGATGAAGATCAAAGACAAAAGACTTCAGTATGGGTTACAGTTAATAAAGAAAGGAAACATTTGCACAACTGTACTCATCAGCAACATCATGATAAACTTAGAAAATGAAATTTTCAAAGATTTCATTTTACTTGGATCCACAATTTATGCTTCCAGAAGCAGCAGTCAAGAAATCAAATGGCATATTGCATTGGGCAAATCTGCTGCAAAAGACCTGTTTAATGTTAAAGAGCAAAGATGTTACTTTGAAGACTAAGGGTTCACCTGAGCTAAGCTATGGTATTTCCAATAGCTTCATATGCATGTAATAGCTGAACAATGAGTAATGAAGACTACAGAAGAACTGATGCATTTGAATTGTTGTGTAGATGAAGAATATTGAATGTACCATGGACTACTAGAGAAACAAACAAATCTATCTGTCTTGGAGGAAGTACAGTTGGAATTCTCCTTACAAGTGAGAATGGATAGACTTCATCTCATGTACTTTGATGGTGTTGTCAGAAGGGACCGGTCCTTGGAGAAGTTCATCATGTGTGCTAAAGTAGAGAGCCAGCAAAAAAAAGGGAAGACCCTCAGTGACATAAATTGATACAGTAAGTGCAACCATGGGCTCAAACATGGCAACAATTGTGAGGATTGCACAAGACTGGGCGGGGTTTCTTCTGTTGTACACAGGGTCTTTATCAGTTGGAACAGACTCAATGGCACCTAACAACAAATGTAGCTTTACAGAGATAGTGGGGACTAGTCAAAGGGGACACTGGAGACTTTACTGCTTCTCTGTTTTGCAAAGGTGGCTTCAGGAGAGAAGCCTTAGTTTCCTCCCTATCTTTTCACAGAGATTCTAGAAAGTTTCCATAAGCAGGTGGCAGAGATCTGAGATTCACAACTGACAAAATGCATAACTCTGAAGTTATGACTATTTTTCCCCCTGTATTTAAAAGTCCAATTCTATTCTTTGGATTTTTTTTTTTTAAAGCAGAAAACAGAGTATAATACAAACTATATATAGCCTGTAATAAAAACTATTCACAGATTTTTTTAAAAGTTATATTTTAGAAAGCCATGCTCACTCCTACAGGTTGGAAGGCTGCTGGAACCTTGTAAGGGTGCACCGGGAGACCTTTTTGTTATATGTGGAGAAAGAAAGACCACCTAGAGCTGCAAGGCTCTACTAATTGAATTCATTGACTAAATGTGACTGATTTCATGACTTTTGAGCAAAATTCCAATTGTGGAGCCTTCTATACTATCAAATTGCTGAAACAAGTTATTTTATTTCTCAGATGCAAAACAAAATGTAATCAACAACTAATCTCTCACTCAAGGTGGAATACTGGGTATTGATAACAGTAATATGTGTGGTAAATGTTAAGTGAACTGTTCCTGTAACATCTACCAGGGAGATTTCCCTTCTGCCTAGTGGTCCTGGGAGCTGTGGACTTATTTTCAGCACACCTTTTAGCTGCCTCTATAGCGTTAATGGACTTGGTTGATAGGCAGCCACTCTCTCTGGATACTGATCCTGGCTATGTGGCCAGAGTGCTACTCCTGGAATCTTTTGGGAGAATGCGTGGAAACAATGTGAAGATGCTTTTTCTTCTAATATAAAAATGTTATCTGAATAAAGCATCCAGACATAGTTGACAAAATAGGAAACCCAGTATACATACTTAGTCTCAACTCCTCCCTACAATATGGCATTGTGGAATGGCAACATGATTTTCAGGCCACATTTTCCTGATTTCTCTTCTCATTGATTAGAACTGAAGAAATGAAGGAGAATGCATTTAGTCAATGACATGAGAAACGATTCCAAAACTAACTTTATTTTTAAATTTTAGAATGTTCTGAATAATAAATAAACACTTTAAAAAAACAAACAAATGATTCACATATTACAACTGCAATGATTTCTTTAGCAACACTTGTGGATCTGCTAGTTGACTGCAGTTCAGCTGATTCAACCAATCTACACTGTGATCCTCTGGACAGTTTTGCTTTAGGCTATTGGTTGCCTGGACTTGTCTCCAGGGTAGATTTATATTTCCTGCACTTGTCCTCTCCTCCTCTTGGATGGTGGCTGACCCAGGGCATGTTGTTCTCGTGGAGAAAGGTGGGAGTATAAGAGGTAAGCACATCAAAAAGCTTCTGTTGATGTCTCATCTACCAACATTTCTATTGGCTAAAGCAAGTCAAGTCCAATGTCAACAGGCCAGAGAAGGAGACTGCGCCCACAGTGATAGGAGGCTGGGAACGAATATTTGCTGACCAGTAAACTAAATGATCATCCAGCCCACTAGACTATAAACATTTGAAGGATTTTTGTCAGCTTTTCTCACTACTGCACCTCCAGGACCTGGCACATGCAGAGCCATGAACATTTGTCAAATGAATGAGTGAGGAAACCAATAATATAGACCCACAAGGGTAGGCTAAGAATAGTATGAATGGTACAGAGTAGGATACATTCCTTATACAAAAAAGCATTCATTATATAAAAGATACTTAAAAATGTATGACACAATTGTACTAAAAAAGCTGGATGTAATGTACGCACCAATATATTCACATGTCTGTACTCGTACGTCTTTTGTATTTGTCCTACTGATGTGTCCTCAGCAGCGCTATTATGGCCAGGAGGGTCTTCCATATTGGATAAACACCAGGACCATCCTGTGATTTGTGGTGACTTCAGTCTGCCTCACCATGTTCTGTTCTGCCCCCAAGTCTCCATGCCAGATCAGTGTGTTTTCTGAACATAAGTCACCTGGTAGTGATTGCTGTAGGCCAACTGCCCCTGTTGAGATGGCCCTGACCAGTTGGGTCACATGGCTTGAAGCTATGCTACAGGGAGTACTTCACATATCTCTGCTGTTCACTTGAGTTAGAGTCAGCCAAGATGGCTAATGCTTCTCTGTCACCCTGCTGTTGATGATCAGGGCCCTGGTAGAGGAAGCTGAGCCCAGCCTGCTACTGTGCCACCTGGCCAGCCCACCTCCCAATGCTAATGGTCCTTCCCGGGTATCTATCCTTCACCGTGGTTTCCCAGAGCTACTGATGCATTGCCTCAGGAGGCCAAATAGTTTATCTAGGACAGAGAAACCAGGCTGTTAAAGAAATGGTTGAACTACCTTGAGTTTGGTCTATGTTGAAGTTTAATGCAGAAAAAAAGCTGGGTGATTATTCCAAACATCCCAACAGAAGGTAAATTCAGGTCAGACAGCTTTTCTGTCTTGTTCACTATTATCACCCAAGTAACCATCACTGGGCCTGGCTCAGGGAAAACATTCAATTAATATTTGTTGAATGTATGAAATAAAAGCATATGCATTCTCCAAATTAATTTGATTGTAAAATAAAATTGTGCATAATGCTATAATGTTGATGATATCAGATTGTTATTGTTAGGCGCAATCAGATGATTTTGACTCATAGTGACCTTATGTGACAGAGTAGAACTGCCCTGTAGAATTGCCCCTGCCATGCAATGGTTAAGCACTTGGCTGAGAGTGATTAGAAACTAGAGCTGCTCTGCAGGAGAAATGTTGACAATCTGCTGCCATAAAGATTACAGCCTTGGAAACCCTATGGAGTGGTTCTGCCCTGTTCTATAAGGTCACTGTGAGTTGGAATTGACTAAATGGCAGTGGGTTTGGTTTCTTAGTTTGTTTCTTCATTAGTTTTAATCTTTCCAGGAGCAGTTCACCAAGTCTTTCTCTCTTAGAGCTGATGGGTGGGTTCAAACTGCTAACCTGTTGGTTAGTAGCCAAGGGCTTAACCATTGCTCCACTAGTGCTCCTTGTTATCAAATTAGTGTTAATTTCAGATTACATGATTTTTGATTCAATAAATTCTATGTTTAGAATACCAACTGGCACATAAACCAGTACAGACCAGGTGTTGTTTAGTCAGTTTTGACTCATGGCAATCTGATGTGTGTCCGAGTAGAACTACAGGGTATTTAATGGCTGGTTTTGCAGAAGGATATTGCCAGGCCTTTCTTCTGAGGTGCTTCTGGGTAGACTAGAGCCTGCAACCTTTTGGTTAGCAGCTGAGTGGACTAACTGCACCACCCACGAACTCAACTACCACATAGTAAGCAGTATAAGAGTATTTTCACCACTCGTCTGTCAGTTTGTTGTACTGTGGTGGCTTGCGTGTTGCCATGAGGCTGGAGGCCATGCCACCAGTAATTCAAATGCAAGCAGGGTCACTCATAGTGGGTAGGTTTCAGTGGAGCTTCTAGATTAAGACTATGAGTATTTGATAAATACAGTAAAATAATGTCAAAACAAGGATGATTTTTTTTTCTTTTTTCCCTGATTTGCAACAAACTACAAATAGTCTAACTTCTTTATCATGGCTCTTTGCTTTTCTAATGTCTCCCCTCAGATATTTCATTATCATCTAAAATGATGATAGTAACAATGACAACAATGGCATCTAGTATTTATTGAACATTTACTATGCACCAGGCATTGCACTAAGTGTTTCAACTGCATTATTTCATTTAATTCTTAGTGTGTGAGGTAGAGCATATTATTATTTTTTTAACAAAGGAATTTACCCTTTCATAGATGATAAATGATGAAGCCAATCTTTCTGCTTCCAGTGTCCATGTCTTTTACTATTATATTTCCAATATGGAAGGGAAGTGCCAGATAGAAATCCTCTTTACTTCCCTGTGGAAGATACATTGACATCAAATACTAGCTAAAAGAGGGATGCAAATTTTGCAAAGTGCCTCTGACAACTCATTTTTCCTTATCTTATTGAGGGTATAGGAAGTATAGGGGTAAATAATGAAGATCTATAGCCTGTGATTTATAACCTGTTTATTAGCTCTTTGGTCTGAGTTCCAGGAAATATCAAAATCTCCTCTTCTGAGGTCCTTCTTGGCTCAGACTCTACCTTGAGTAAATATATATAACCAGAGGTAATGATAATAATGCCTATTGTTGTGTACTGTTCACTCTGACTCATAGCAACCCTATAGGACAGAGTAGCACTGCCCATAGCGTTTCCTAGGCTGTAATCTTTATAGGAGCAGACTGCCATATTTCTCTTCTGTGCAGCAGCTGGTGGGTTCAAACTGTGGATGTTCTGATTAGCAGCTGAGTGTGTAACTATGCCACTACTAGGGCAATAATAAATAAATAAATAAATAAAAGCACTGCCATTGGATCAATTCTGACTCATAGTGAATCCCATTGGGTTTCCAAGCCTGTAAATCTTTATGGAACTTGAATTGCCACATCTTCCCGCTGTGGAGCAGCTGGTGAGTTTGAGCTACCCACCTTCTGGTTAGCAGCCAAATGCCTTATACACTTCACCACCAGAGTTCCTTACTTGGGCAATAGTGGAGATAATTAAGCAGAGTGCATCTTCTACAGCTAAGAATTCCATGGAGAACTTTTTAGAGAGATTTAACTGAGATGCCAGGGGCTACTGTTTCTCTTGGGTCGAAGAAATAGGTCTTGTCAGCATCTCCAGTGGGGCAGCAGAAAAGATGCTTGCCATAATTTATTGGAGGGAATATATCTTGAACAGAACTGTGTGTGTGTGTGTTGTCAGCTGATACCCAAGAAGTGGTCAACTACAGACTTGGCATAGTGAGCCGTGACTTTGTGTATCTCTAGAAAGGTGATGCGTTGATGTGTGCTCCCTTGTGAGGGTAATGCCCAGAAGAGGCTGTGCACAAGGGTTGACAGTTGCTTGGCTAATCCTTACCACTACTCTGACACCTTCCTGGATGAATTCATTGGTGGGGTCTGTAAGCTGTGGTTACCTTGACAACAGAAGAGAAAAAGTAACCCAAGCCGGCAGTTCTCTGATCACAGTGCAGCTCCTCTCTGAAATGACAGGATGCCCATCCTTCAAAGTGATACCTGGGACAGCCACATCCATCAGTCACAGGGAAGCTGCCCATTCATAGGACAACGAGGAGCTCTGTCTTCCAGTGTTTGGTCTTAGCAGATACCACAATCCCCAAGGCACCCACTATTTATCAGGTTCAGTGGGACATTTGCAGACTATAGTCTGTGTTACCTATAGAACAGTTGACCTAGATGATTCTAAAGCATAAAGTATGCAGAAAGCATCCTAGGCCCAGAGAGCTTGAATGTAGTCCAGGCATCTGCCTCCTTCCTTCAAGGGTCACCTTCCCACCTTCCTCTAGTGTATTTGATCAAAGGGGTTGTCAGTGCCACTTGGTTGCTACCTGGTCCTTAACCATCTTGTTCATCATTACCCTGGTTTTTGCTTGTAACTCCAGGACTGCAGGACCATAGGGCTTCCTCCACACAAACCTGCTCTGCAGTGCTGGTTTCAGGGAAGTCATCATTTCCTTTACTGCTTTATCCTTAAATTACCCACAGATCCCCTAACAGATGGCTGTTGTGTATACAGACTTTTAGTGATGGTCTGAATAACAGAGGGTAACATTGACAATAGAAAATCAGGAAACTACTAAAAAGAGTGTTATTCTTAACTTTTTTGACCATTTACCACAGGAAATTTTTCTCTGGTTGCCCACCTTGATAAGACTCTTCTGTCTTTCCTTCATCTCTACGTTTTCTAGATGAACCTATAACACCAAATTGACTCTTCCTTTATTATGCCTAGTAATTTAGCTCTTCACATCTCCCTGTCTCATCCCCACCTATTTCCTTGATTTGTTTTTTGTGGCTAAGAGTTTAAAAAGGAGCTCTGCTAAGAGACAAGGTCTTATACAGGTCTCTATCTTTATTTTTATTTTATATTATTTTAAGAGCTTGTTTTACATTCAACGTTACATGTATATTTAGTTTTACTCCCCATTTACCATGTCCAACCCTAACCCAGTCTCCTTCCCACCCTACCCTGTAAACCTTCCCCTGTACCCCTCATATTTATGCACTCCTGTTTGTCCTGAATTTCCTCAATTTGAACGTTGGTCCTCTGGTGCCCCGTGGTCTACTGCTCTAAGGGATGTATTACCATAGAGTATGTGGGTGTATCATCCTCGAATGAGTGGTCTGCATGTACATCTTGTTAACTATTGGGCTGAGAGCCAGCCCCTGGGGGTGAGTTTTATTCTAGGCGCAGAATGTATTCCAGGGCCATAGTATTGAGGGTCTCATCAGATTTCATCTGACATTTGGAAGCAATCAGCAATAGGTCTCTAACTTTAGCTACATAAAACCAGCAGAAGCTTTGCAATTACAAATTTTTACCTTAATTCCAAAACCCACTGTCGTTGAGTTGATTCCAATTCATAGTAACCCTATAGGACAGATTAGAATTTTGCTCCGTAGGGTTTCCAAGTCTGTAAATCTCTTTCTTTGAGGCTGCCACCTCTTTCCTCTGTAGAGTGGCTGATGGTTTCAAAACTGCTCACCTTTTGGTGGTTGTTGTTGTTGTTATTTGCCGTCGAGTTGGCCCTGACTCATAGCGACCCCTCCTTGGGTTTCTGAGGCAGTATCACTACGGAAGTAGGATTGCCCAACCTTCCTTCCAAGGAGTGGTTGGTGGGTTTGAACCGCCAGCCTTCTGGTTAGCAGTCAAGTGCCTTAGGCACTTATTTTTAACACCAGTAGGGCTTGTTTTGGATTCTCCTGTAAGGAGAAGGAGAATGGTGGGAAAATATATCAATTCCCTCTCTCTTTCTAGGTCTACCTGTGTCCTCCCTGCTATCTAGAATGTTGTCATTGTTGTTGTTAGGTGCCATTGAGTCAGCTCTGACTTGTAGTGACCCTATGTACAACAGAATAAATAAGCCTGGTCCTGTGTCAGCCTCATAATCCTGGCTATACCTGAGCCTATCATTGCAGCCACTGTGTCAGTCCATCTCATTGAGGGTCTTCCCCTTTTTCACTGATCCCACACCTTACCAAGCATGGCATCTTTCTCCAGAAAATGGTCCTTTCTGACAACATGACCAAAGTAGGCAGCTGCAGTTCTTCCAAGACACATTTGTTCTTCTGGCAGTCCATGGGGCTTTCAGTTTTCTTCACCAACACCACAACTCAAAAGCAGTAACTCTTCTTTGGTCTTCCTTATCCACTGTCCAGCTTTCACATGCATATGAGGCTACTGAAAATAACCATGGCTTGGGTTAGGCACACTTTAGTCTTCAAAGAGACATCTTTGCTCTTCAGCATTATAAAGAGGTCTTTTGCAGCAGCTTTGCCCAGTGCAATACATCATCTGATTTCTTAACTGCCGCTTCCATTGGTGTTGATTGTGAATCCAAGTAGTGTGAAATCTTTGACATCTTCAATCTTCTATTTATCGTGATGCTGCTTATTGGGCCAGTTGTAAGGACCAATAATCTATCTAGAATTAAAAAAAAAAAACAAACAACCAATCTCACTGCCATGGAGTTCAATCTGACTCATACCGACCCTGCTTGGGTTTCTGAGGTGGTATCACTAGAGAAGTAGATTGCCCAGTCTTTCTTCTGGGGAGCGGCTGGTGGGTTTGAACTGGCAGCCTTCTGGTTAGCAGTCAGATGCCTTAGGCACTAGCCCCCAGAGCTCCTTTATGACTCACGTGTCCCCCCACCCCTGTGTTGTGGAGTAGAACTGCTCTCCACAGGATTTCCATTACTATGACCTTTTGGAAGCAGATCGCCAGGCCTTTCTTTCTTT
>NW_006921901.1:1833722-1854483 GCF_000298275.1 Orycteropus afer afer | reverse complement strand
CGCAAATTCTTCTGCTAGTTGGGGTTTAGTCCAAATCTGCATCCTTTCCTTCAAGGCTCAGGGGTCCAAGATTATCTTCTGTGTCTGTGTTAACTGGTTTCCCTTTTCTTTGTTGAAGAGGGTCTGTGCAATCCTTCTGCCTAGTCCGCCATCTTGCCCTATTTTCCCGCCAGGCCTTTCTTATAAGACACCTCTGGGTGGGTTTCGACAGCCAACATTGTGATTAACTGTTTGTGCCACCCAGGAACTCCTGACCTACAGAAAGTGTATGATGATAAATGTGTGTTGTTTTAAGCCACAGCTTTGTGGTAATTTGTTACACAGCAATAGAAAATTAATGCAAGCCCTACCTCATAGAGTTTTAGAATTAAATGAGCTGAAACATGTAAAGTGTTAGAATACTGCCTGGCACACAGTAATCATATGATGGATGGCAGCTATTAAAATATTAAGTAACTTTGTAAATTTCTTCTCATAATCAGTCAGTCAACAAATATTTATTGGGTGGGAACTATGTGCCTATATCATCTCTTTTTTCAAACTCCTTACAGCCTGGGGGAAAAATAATTGATTGAAATGTTTATAAATATAGGGAGTGTTATGCAGAAAAAATCCAAAATGCTATGAGAAGGATACACAGAGGGACCTAACAATGTCTTGTATTCAGGAAAGGATTAATTGAGTTAATGATGTTTAAGTAACAACATGAAGACTGACTAGGAACTAAAGGGATGAAAAATGGGAGGAAGAATAGCCTAGACCAGCAGTGTCCAGTAGAACTTTCTACAATGTTAGAAATGGTCTATGTCAGTTCTATTCAAGCTGATAGCCACTAGCCTCATGTGGAGATGAAGCACTTTAAATTAAATGTGGAAGACTGGGCAATCTACTTCCATAGAGACACTGCCTCAGAAACTGGAGGAGGGGTTGCTATGAGTTGGGACCGACTCAACGGCAGTGAGTTTGGTTTTTGGTTTGGTTTTAGTGTGATGGAAGAATTGACCTTTCAATGTCTTTTAGTTTTAATTTCTTTACATTTAAAATTTAATGGTCTCACAGGTGATTAGTGGCTTCTGCACTGGACAGTGCAAGGACAGAACAAATAACATGTGAAAGATCCTATCGGTGGAGAAAATAAGTTTTATTTGAACAACTGAGAAAAGTCCAGTCTGACTGAGGGGGAGACTGTACACATATACAGTTCTGTTTGCTATTGAGACATTAATAAGATTAGCTAACACTTGTACCACACTTATTCTATGCCAGGCACTGCTGTAAGCATCCTCCATATGCAAACTCAATTCTACCTCACAACATGCCTATGAGTGAGAACTTTCATTACCTGTATTTACAGGTGAAGAAACAAAGCAACAGTGTGGTTCAAGCACTTTACCCATGATGTCCAGCTAGTGATTGGCTGAGCTGGGCAGGCTGAGTCCAGAGTCTCTGCTTTGACTGTTACCCAATATAGCCTTTCAAACAAAGAGGAAAAGATTGTAAATTGTGTTTGAGAAAGGGGGGCTCTTTAGTTTCTTGCTTGGGCCACTGTGCCTGCGCATGTTATAGAAATGAGATATCTTCTGATGGAAAGTAAAGGAAATGTAACTGGTATACATAACAAACCCCTTGCCATTGGGTTGATTCCAACTCATGGTGACCCTACGTGCTACAGTAGAACTGCTCCATGGATTCTCTTGCCTGTGACATGCATGGAGACAGACCACAGGCCTTTCTTCTGCACCACCACTGGCTGGGTTTGAACTGCCAACGTTTATGCTAGTTGTTGTCATTAACAGTTATGCAACCCAGGGACCTTGTTTATATAAAAAGACCTCTTTTTTTTGTGTGTGTGTGATTTGGGTGAAAATTTACAGAGAAAATTCACTTTCCATAGAGCAGTTCACATACAGTTTGTCTCATGACATTGACTATAGTTTACCACAATGCAACAGCTCCCCTCCCACTTCCTCTGGATAAAGTTACCTCTTCCCTGTGTCCATCCCTCCATGCACTCCTGCTCCCTGAGCTGTCTCCCTGTGCATAAACAGCCCTTCTTTCTCCCATGATTGTTCTCTCAAGGAGTGTATCTACCTCAGGTAAATGTTCAACTGTCTTTTGTTTGGCTGGAAGCCACAGGTGTGGGTTCAATTCCAGACCTGAAGGGCAGCTAGGAGCCATAGTCTCAGTGATTCCACCAAGCTCTATCAGACCAGGAAACCGGTCCCCCCATTTTTTCTCTCCAAATGATTTTGAGTTTTGTTCCACATTGTTCTCCCTCTTTATCCAGGATCTCTTACATAGATCCCCCTCAGAGTGGTTAACAGTGGTAGCCGGGCATCATCTAGTTCTTGTGGTCTCATAGTCCTATAGGCTGCGGATCACATGGTGTACCAGTTGCTAGGACTAATTTTTTCTATGAATTTTTGGTTTTCTTCATTCTTCTTTGTTCTGGATGAAGAGAGACCCATCGTTGCATCTAGATGGCTGCTTGCAAGCTTTTAAGATCCCAGTCACTACTCGCCAAAGTAGGAGGTGGAGCAGTTTTCTGTAGTATGTTATGCCAATTGAGCTTGATGTCCCCTGCAACTATGGTCCCGAGCCCACAGATTCAACTACTTGGTCCCTCTGGGTAGCTGTGACCAAGCAGTGACCACAACCTTGCCCCTTGTCAGCTCTACTATACACCTGGGAATTCAGATCATACAAATAAACTTATGGGACCACTGTCTGCCAATCCTATACATGGTCTTGGGTACACTCCCCACTTCATAGACATGCCTACTAATTCAGCATGTCCACCCATCTATCCACCCGTATACCCTTGTTTGCCTTCACTGACAACACAGTACTGTCTGTGCAAAAGGGTTCACCTTTGTTGTCTGAACCTCTCTATGTCTTCCTTTTCCTCAATGTCACCATGTTGGTCACTCAATTCCAAATTTTGAAGGAATTGCCATATTGCTTTCCA
Organism: Orycteropus afer afer; assembly: GCF_000298275.1. NCBI lineage: Eukaryota > Metazoa > Chordata > Mammalia > Tubulidentata > Orycteropodidae > Orycteropus > Orycteropus afer. The sequence goes on along the minus strand of NW_006921901.1, from coordinate 1,851,515 downwards.
CAGTGGTTGTACAATTTTACAGAAAAAGACCTCTTTTTGAGAAAGCTTGTTGCCCTGTGTGACGGTGCCCTTTGTAAAACCTTTGGTATTTATATTATTTGTGATATCCTTACCACAGCACAGAGTGAAGAGAGTTTTCCAACATTGACATCCGTATCATCCACATCTTGCTGTAACTTGATCATGTCCATATACCTGGAGAGTCAATGGCATGTTGTTGTTGTTAGGTACCGTCGAGTCATTTCCAACTCATAGTGACCCCACGCACAGCAGAACAAAACACTGCCCGATCCCGTGCCAGCTCCATGATCCCTGCTATACTTGAGCCCATCGTCACAGCCACCATGTCAATCCATCTCGTTAAAGGCCTCCTCCTCTTTCGTCGACCCTCCACCCTACCAAACATGACATTCTTCTCCAGGGAATGGTCCTTTCTGAAAACATGATCAAAATAGGTGAGATGAAGGCTGGCCATTCTTGCTTCCAAGGAGCATTTCGGGTGCACTTCCTCCAGGACAGATCTCTTAGTTCTTTTAGCAGTCCATGGTACTTTCATCATTCTTCGCCAGTACCACAACTCAAAAGCATCAACTCTTCTTTGGTCTTCCTTATTCATTGTCCAGCTCTCACATGCATATGAGGTGATTGGAAATATCATGGCTTGTGTCAGGTGCACCTTAGTCCTCAAGGAGACATCCTTGCTCCTCAGCACTTGAAACAGTTCCTTTGCAGTTGACCTTTCCAACACTACACGTCGTCTAATGTCCTGACTGCTGCTTCCATTGGCATGGATTGTAGAACCAAGCAACGTGAATTCTTTGACAACCTCAATCTTCTCTCCATTTATTGTGATGCTGCTTATTGGTCTAGTTGTGAGGATTTTTGTTTTGTTTATATTGAGATGTAATCCATAGTGCAGACTGTATTCTTCAACCTTCATCAGTAACTGCCTTAAGTCATCCTCACTTTCAGCAAGCAAAGTTGTATTGTCTGCGTATCTCAGGTTGTTAATGATTCTTCCTCCAATCCTGATGCCACGTTTTTCTTCATATAGTTCAGCTTCTCGGATTATTTGCTCAGCATATAGATTGAATAAGTGTGGGGAAAGGATACAACCCTGACGCACTCCCTTCTTGATGTTAAACCATATAGTGTCTCCTTGTTCCGTTCGAACGACAGCCTCCTGATCAAGATAATGGTTCCTCACGAGTACAATCAAGTGCTCGGGAATTCCCATTCTTCTCAATGTTATCCATAATTTGTCATGATCCACACAATCAAATGCCTTTGCATAGTCAAAAAAACACAAGTAAACCTTCTTATTTATTTTATACTGTAGTCATAGTAACAAAACTACTTCTGTATAAAAGTCAAAAACTTTAAGAACTGAGTTTCTGATTCATGAAGGGGAACAATGGATGCCTAGACCTGTTTGGAGAAATTATCCCTGTACACATTGGCATAATGCAACTAAGGCATTAGGAAATATGAAAAGAAGCAATTTCTTCTTTCATTTATTTTTAATGAAACTCCTTGAAGAGATGGTTTCTAATCAAAGAGGTGAAAAGGAGACCAAATGTAAGTGTTCCCAGTCTGTTTTGAAAGTACTCACCAAAATCACAGACCCAGTGGATATTTAGAGATTACACCACCAGAGGGAGTGGGATTACATTTATTTAAATTTTTTTTATCCCATCACTAAACATATTCTATTGGTTGCTTTGAGTTGCAGTTAAAGGTGATTTCACCCATGACTAAAAGCTAAAATCTGGTGAAGGAAAACAAATGCTTCGGTTTCTTTGGTCTTGCTTCATTAGAATCCTGAAAATAAGGAGTGTCTAGAAGATTTTTATTAATTACTTTGATATAAAAAGGTTTGGGATTTTCAGTATTATCCAAAACACCAAGGAAGTTTATTGTTGTTAGGTGCTGTCCAGTAGGCTCCTACTCATAGGAACCCCGTGTAAACAGAACAAAGCACTGCCTGGTCCAGTAACATATCAGACAGTGTTTCACTGCTATTCATAAGGTTTTCAGTGACCAATTTTTTCAGAAGTGGACAGCCCCATCCTTTCCGGTCTGTCTTAGTCTGGAAGATCTGCTGAAACCTGTCCACTTTGGGTGACCCTGCTGGTATTTGAAATACTGGTGCATAGTTTCTAGCTTCACAGCAACACACAAGCCACCATAGTAGGAGGAGAAGTGGGAAGTTCTATAAACCAAAAACCCAACTCACTGCCCTCGAGTCGGATCTGACTCAGCAACCCCTCCTTGGGTTTCCGAGGTAGTATCACTAGGAAGTAGATTGCCCAACCTTCCTTCTGGGGAAGTTCTATAGAGGGTGCTAAAATTAGAAAGTTTAAAAAAGCAGCTTAAACAGGGAGCCTGGGGCTACAATTTCAAAGTTATTATTATCCACTACAATTTTTAACTCTATTACCTGGCCTGTTAGTAGAAGTTTTATTTACCTTGTATTTGTGGTTTTAAAGTTTGACATTAGTAGGAGCTTGCAAATAACAGACAACCAAATAAAATATAATAGGAATAATAGTTTTAAAATATTATACTAATGTAGTTCAATTTCCACCTTGCATCAGTTATCTATTACTACAATAATGCTTTGTAACAAACAACCAGTACATCTTACAGACAGACAATAATAAGCATTTATTTCTCACACATCTGAGGGTCACCCAGGTTTTGGCTCATGGAGGCTGAGCTCAGCTGCTTCAAGCTTCAGGTCTGGGTCTGCTCCCCTTATCATTCATTCTCTTCAATAAGCAGGCTTCTTGCTGTTGTTAGGTACTTTGAGTTGGCTCCAACTCTTAACAACCTTATGTATAACAGAACGAAACACTGCCTGGTCCTGTGTCACCCTCACAATCCTTATACCTGAGCCCATCTTTGCAGCCACTGTGTCAATCCATCTCATTGAGGGCCTTCCCCTTTTCTGCTGATCCTCCACTTTACCAAACATAATATCCGTCTCCAGGGAATGGTCCCTTCTGACAACATGACCAAAGTAGATGAGACGAAGTCTGGCCATTCTCACTTCCAAGGAGCATTGCAGCTGTATTGCTTCCAGGACAGATTTGTTGATTCTTCTAGCACTCCATGGTGCTTACAGTATTCATCACCAACACGACAACTCAAAAGCTTCAAGTCTTCTTTGGTCTTTCTTACTCATTGTCCAGCTTTCACATGTATGTTGTTGTTGTTACGTGCCGTCGAGTCAGACCTGACTCATAGTGACCCCTCCTTGGGTTTTTGAGGCAGTATCTCTATAGAAGTAGATTGCCTACCCTTCCTTCTGAGAAGTGGCTGGTGGGTTTGAACTGCCAGCTTTCTGGTTAGTAGTCAAATACCTTAGGCACTACACTACCAGAGCTTCTACACATATATATGAGGCAATTAAAAACACCATAGTCTGGGTTAGGTGCACCTTAGTCATCAAAGAGATATTTTTGCTCTTCAGCACTTTAAAGAGGTCTTCCGCAGCAGATTTGCCCAGTGCAATACATTGTCTGATTTCTTGACTGCTGCTTCCATGGGTGTTGACTGTGGGACCAAGTAATATGAGATGTTTGACAACTTCAATCTTTTCTCCATTTATTATGATGCTGCTTATTGGTCCAGTTGTGAGGATTTTTGTCTTCTTTATGTTGAGATGTAATCCATACTACAAACTAGTCTTTAATCTTCATCAGTAAGTGCTTCAAGTCATCTTCACTTTCAGCAAGCAAGGTTGTGTCATCTGCATATTGTAGGTTGTTAATGAGTCTTCCTCCAATGCTGATGCCACATTCTTCTTCATACAGTCCAATTTCTTAGATTATTTACTCAACATACAGACTGAATAAGTATGGGGAAAAGATACAACCCTGATGCACATGCTTCCTGATTTTAAACCATGTAGTATCCCCTTGTTCGAAGAACAGCGTCCTGGTCTGTGTACAGGTTCCTCATGAACACAATGAAGTGTTGTGGAATTCCCAGTCTTCGCAAAGTTATCCATAATTTGTTATGATCCACACAATCTAATGCTTTTGCATAGTCAACAAAACACAGCTAAACATCTTTCTGGTATTCTTTGCTTTGAGTGAAGATCCATCTGACATTAGCAACGATAATCCTTTCTCCATGTCCTCTTCTGAATCCAGCTTGCATTTCTAGAAGTTCCCAGTCAATATACTGCTACAATGGTTTTTGAATTATATTCAGCAAAATTTTACTTGTGTGTGATATTAATGGCATTGTTCAATAATTTCCAAGTCTGTTGGATCACCTTTCTTTGGAATGGGTACAAATATGGATCTCTTCCAGTCTGTTGGCCAGGTAGATGTCTTCCAAATTTCTTGGCATAGACAAGTAAATGCCTCCAGTGTGGCATCCATTTGTTGAGACATCTTGATAGGTATTCCGTCAATTCCTGGATCCTTGCTTTTCACCAATTCCTTCAGTGCAGCTTCAATTTCTTCCTCAGTCCCATGGGTTCTTGATCATGTGCCACCTCCTGAAAGAGATGAACACTGACCAATTTTTTTTGGTACAATAACTCTGTGTATCCCTTCCATCTTCTTTGGATGTTTCCTGCATCATTCAGTATTTTGCTCATAAAATCTTTCCATATTGCAACTCGAGGCTTGAACTTTTTCTTTGGTTCTTTCAGCTTGAGAAATGCTGAACATTTTCTTCCCTTTTGGTTTTCTAATTCCAGGTCTTTGGACATTTCATTATAATAATTGACTTTATCTTCTCAAACTGCTCTTTGAAATCTTCTGCTCAGCCCTTTTATATTTTCATTTCTTCCATTTATTTTAGTTACTCTCCACTCAAGAGCAAGTTTCAGAGTCTCTTCTGACATCCATTTCTGCCTTTTCTTCCATTCTTGTCTTTTAAATGACCTTTTGCTTTCTTCATGGATGATATTCTTGATGTTATCCTATAATTTGTCTGGTTTTCAGTCATTAGTGTTCAAAGCATCAAATCTATTCTTCAGATGGTCTCTAAATTCAGGAGTGATGTAATCAACGTCATAGTTTGACTCTTCTGGACTTGTTTTAATTGTCTTCAGCTTTAACTTGAACTTGCATATGAGCAGTTGATGATTTGTTCCACAGTCAGCTCCTGGCCTTGTTTTGGTTGAAGATACTGAGCTTCTCCATCACCTCTTTCCACAAATATAGTCAGTCTGATTCCTGTGTATTCCATCTGATGAGGTCCATGTGTATAGCTGCTATTTACATTGTTCAAAAAAGAATTTGCAATGAATACATCATTGGTCTTGCAAAATTCTATCATGTGATCTCCGACATCATTTCTATCACCAAGGCCGTTATTTTCCAACTACCAATGACTCTTCTTTGTTTCCAACTTTCACATTCTGATCACCAGTAATAATCAATACATCTTGATTGCGTATTTGGCCAATTTCAGACGGCAAAAGTTGGTAAAATCGTTAATTGCCTCATCTTTGGCTTTGGAGTTTGGTGCATAAATTTGGATAATAGTAGTATTAATTGTTCTTCCTTATAGGGGTATGGATATTATTCTATCACTGACAGCACTGAACTTCAGGATAGATCACAAAACATTTTTTTGTGACAGTGAATGCCACGCTATGCCTCTTCAATTTGTCATTCCCAGCATAGTAGATCATATGGTTGTCTGATTCATAATGGCCCAAATTAGTCCATTTCAGCTCACTAATGCCTCAGATATTGATCTTCATGCATTCCATTTCATTTTTGACAACTTCCAATTTTCCTAGATTCATGCTTTGTACATTCCATGTAATTATTAATGGATATCTGCAGCTGTTTCTTCCCATTTTGAGTCATGCCACATCAGTAAATAGAAGTCCTAAAAGCTTTACTCCATCCACATCATTAAGGTCAACTCTACTTTGAGGAGGCAGCTCTTCCCAAGTTGTCTGTTGAGTGCCCTACGACCTGAGGCACTCATTTTCCGGCAGTATTTCAGTTTCAAGGCTATTCATAAAATTTTCTAGTAATATATCAGACAGTGTTTCACTGCTATTCATCAGGTTTTCACTGGCCAATTCTTTGAGAAGTGGATGTCCCCTTCCTTCTTCCAAGTCTGTCTTAGTCTGGAAGCTCCACTGAAACCTGTCCACCATGGGTGACCCTGCCAGTGTTTGACATACAGGTGGCACAGTCTCCAGCCTCACGGGAACATGCAAGCTCCCACAGTACAACAAACTGACAGGTGAGTGGTGGCTAGCTGGGGCATATTCTTCTTATGCAAGGGAAGATGTATAAGAAAGTATGCCCATTTGCACAACCTACTGCTTGCATGGTATTACTGATGGAAAATAAGTCACATGGCCCAAAAGTCAAAGAATGGGGAATAACTCAGCCACTTGTGGGTCAAACTGGAATGTATAGCAAAGGGCATGGATCCAGGGAAAGGGGATGAATGTAGGCCATTAATTCAATCTATCCCACCCCTAAAATTGTGTTTGATTGCAACTTTTTACCTTTGACTTCATACCTATGAGGCTTCCTTCTCCAGGGCAGTAAAGAGTGGAAAGTTGACACCTTCAGCAACAAAACAGTCTGGGAAACCATGATTTGTGGAGACAGAGTATTTGTTTAATTCCACAGACTTCCTCTTAATAAGCCAAACCTTCAAATCATTTTGGATATTTATAAAACATGAGTGTCCTCACATCATTATTGTGGTCAAAATCTTTCATTTGTTCTCTATCATCCATAGATATTGATGAATACTTTAGTGTGAGGACTATCAGGGCCCTTTGCTTATTCTCCAGACTTAGCTGCATCTTCCTTTAAGGTATAAAACAGAGTATTTGGCTCTAAGGACTCATCTTTGGTAACCAATATTAATTATTTAATTGTCAATTAATTCAGCAAACACCTAGTCAGCAAATGCTGCTATGCCTTTTTTTTTTTTTACATGTTGCTGGGTTTTGTTGTTGTTGTTTGTTTGTTTTTTAAATAAAAAGCACAGCACCTTTACAAACATACCTCTAGGACAGGAGCAGGGAGCAGCTGGCAAGCAAATATAGAAGGGACATGCTATTTGTGTAAAAATACGGTCTATATGAATCACCTACTCTGTGCCTCATGCTATGCTAGGCATTGGGAACACAACGATGAGAGGAAAAACAGATGTTGGGGCTGCTCTTGTGCACTTACAGTTTACTGAGGAAGACAAATGAATAAAGGGGACTTTCCTGAAGATGAAGCCTCTAGGCTGAGTCTGAAGGAAAAGTACCAGGCAATGGCAGGGCCAAAAGTTTGAGAGCAAGAGCGATATAGAAAGAACAGCACATTTAAAGACCTAGAGAAAGAATGTGAAAGAAGTTCATTGAGGATGGCTGAGCAAAAGGATGCTGACTGAGGCCAAAGTTTTTACACACTGATAATCAAAACCAGTTCCTGTCTTCGTGCTGACTCAGGGTGATCTCATGTGTCTAAGAAGAGAACTGTGATGCATAGGTTTGCAGTGGCTGAGTTCTTGAAAGTAGATCTCCAAGCCTGTCTTCCAAGGTCCTTTGGGTGGACTTGAACCTCTAAACGTTTGGTCACTAGCCCAGAGCATTAGCCATTTGTACTATGCACACAATGATAAGGCATATGGAATTTATGCTAAGAGCCCTCTTGGACCATTCAGACATTTAAAATAGAGCTGTGTTTTTGAGAGATCAGACTGGCTGTTGTTTGGAGAATGGATTAGAATAGGGAAAGACCAATCAGTAGGCTATGTAATAATCCAAACTAAAAGGAGGGTCACATTACCTGAAAAAAGGCATTGAAAATAGAGGAGAGGTATTGGGAACTAATATCAATGGTTAAGCACTTGGCTGCTAACCAAAAGGTTGGTGGTTCGAATCTCCCCACAGGTCTGTGGAGAAAGACCTGGCCATTTGCTTCCATAAAGATCCCAGCCTAGAAAACCCTGTGGGGCTGTTCTACTCTGTTACATAGGTTGCTGTGAGTTCAAATTAACTCAGTGGCACCCAATAACAACAGTAATCAATAGGATTTGGTGATATTCACTAATTTCTCATTTGAGAGAATCAGATTTATGGAGGTTTTTCCTGTGGGTTAGTTAGACTTTTCAAAGGCACTACATACATTTGAAGTGCATTGTCAATATGGTTTGACTTAGCAGTGCTTTGGCATTGTCCCATCAGGCTATAGTTTTTATGTCTTCCTGTGGATCCTCTTTTTCTTTCCCCCACATCTTCCCGTGGATTGTCTTTAGTAGCTCTGGTGGTGCAGTGGTTAAGGCATTCAGCTGCTAACCAAAAGGTCAAGGTTCGAACCCACCAGTGGCTCTGTGAAGAACTGCTTCCATATAGATTATACAGCCTTGGAAAAACCATGGGGCAGTTCTACTCTGTCCTAAAGGGTATCTATGAGTCATAATCAACTTGATGACAGTGGGTTTGGTTTGATTTGGTTGACCCTCATCAGGAACATGCCTGGAAAACTTACTCTCATGGTTCACACCAGTGATGACTTGTACTCCTCCTGACTTTATTTTGAGCCTCTGACTATGGTAAGAAGTGTTGGTGACCAGAAGTTCCTTTTGGTTGATCTCTAGGAAGCTCCAAGCTAAATTATTGATGTTTCCACAAAGTTTGCTACTCTCATGACCTTTAGTGACTTCACTCTGGCTTCTTTTCTGGATTCTCTTAACATTTATTTTCTTTCCAATTCCTTGCTTGCTTATTATTGTTATTTTAAATCTGGCAACGTAGTATCTTTATAAGCAACTTCAATTTCTTTTTGGAATGATATTGAGGAAAAAGAATTATAATAACATGAAGAGAATTCCTTGGATCTTGGTGCCAGAGAACAGTTAAGAAGTTAATATTGGAGGTATTGTCATAAATATTTGTGAATCGAGGATTTCTATTATGTTTTTTGAAAATGTAAGGGTTTTCTCTTCACTTATAAAGCAAAATATTCATTTCTCCTGTGGATTACCTTCCCAAAGTGACAGTACTTGTGCCTTTGTGCAATTATCACCTACTCCTTCCTTCTAATTTAAGCCAAACAGTAGTGTTTTCTGTTTTATAATTGGGTAACTTATTTTCACCTAGTACTTGCATAATTTTTCATATGAGAGAAGCTTTGGGTATTTGGTTGCAAATACTCACTGTCATCAAGTCAGATACGACTCATAGCTACCCCTCCTTGGGTTTCCAAGGTGGTATCACTACAGAAGTAGATTGCCCAACCTTCTTTCCAAGGAGTGGTGGGTGGGTTTGAATGCCAGCCTTCTGGTTAGCAGTCAAATGTCTTAGGCACAATGCTACCAGAGCTTCTTGGTTGCAAATAGACATTTAAAAAATATAAATGTGGTTAGTTTTTTCTGAGTCATAGAAATACCTCCCTTCTTCTCTCTCTTCAACAGCCGGACTCTGCATTACATACTAGAGATGTGGATTTCAAACATTTATCTATGTGTCTAAGAAACTAGAAATCTAGTTGGGGAGGGCAGTCAATCAGAGCTTTGAGATCTTTGCTCTTACAGTGTGATAAATTCCCCCACAGGTGGTAGGCACATTGAATGTCCTAACTTCATAGGTTCCCACTTTTTATCTTGGTTGTGGGAACAGCCCTGCTGAGTCAAACTCACTGCTTTTCTTTGTTCTGGGTCTGATTGTACCCATGTTATGCAGACCTAGCCTGTGTGTGTGTCTGACTTCTTACTCCCTATTTTGAAGTTAGACTGGAATTACATGTCATGCAAAACATTGTAGCTTCTATTCAGACAAAATCCCATTGTTCATGTAAATTTTTAATGCCAGATTTTGCTTAATGAAATTACTTCCACATTGCCTATGTTAACTGATGATTGGAAAATTGCTTTGCTGATCTGGAATCAGGGAATTTTATTAAAGCACACATTATGCAAAAAGCTATTCTCATCAAATTTCTGATCAATCTGCTTAATAACACTGGCACACTTTGATAGATGTGGTAGATTATAGAAAAGGCCACAGTTCTTGGCATCAATCCCATCAAGAGACAGATTCTGTGTTTTCACCCCTTGAATCTGAGCTAGCCTTGTAACTTATTTGTCCAATAGTATATAACAGGAGCAACATAGTGCAAGTTCTGAGTCTAGTCCTCAAGAGGCCTTGCATACTTGACTCTTAACTCTTTAACTTTGCTGCTGTCATAAACAACCCTGGGATAGCCTGCTGGGTGATGAGAGACATGTGGTCAGCCATCCCTGTATCCCCATCCAGTCAATAATATGAAAAATGGCATGCAAGAGAGGTCATCCTAGTTTACTCAGTCTGATGCACAGCTTGTCCCCAGAAGAATGCACACTAATCCTTAGGAGATGCACAGCATTTCATTAAAGGAATACACAGTGTTCTTTGGAGAGTTTGTCAAGGTTTCTCCTGTGAGATAAAGAGAATAAAAATGGAACTTTTTGAGAATAACCAGATGATCAGGAAATTTGCTGATGCCAGAAGAGGATCATTCATCATTAATTACTAGATGCTGACCCAGCAACAGCCTGGATCTAGGTGAAAGGTGACATTTACATGCTAAATCACATGCTAAATCAGATGGAGATTTAGCATTATAATGAGACATGCTAAGGACTTCCATCTTTGTATCCCTCACTGTGTATGTTTAACCTTTAATCACATGAAATTGTATGTATAGTATGAGCATGATGTAATCCCACACTATAAAAGAAACTTGGAGAGCACTTAGAGGCAGACAGCATCCAAGGGAATATCCCTCTCTGTTTCAGCTTGTGCATGAACTTAATAAAAGCTGTGCTTTCTACTCTTCACTTCTGTGTGTCTTTTTTGCCTTCAGTCATGCCAAGCAAACGAACCCAGAACTTTGCGGTAACAATCCCCAACTGTCTGACTTGCTGACCACAGATGCACAAGTGAGCCCAGTCAAGATCAACCAAGCCTAGCTAGATTAGCAGAACCACACAGCTGACCAATAGGCCATGAGAAATAATCAAGAGTTGTTGTTTTAGGTTACTGAAGTTTGGAGCATTTAGGTACGCAACAAAAGCTAGATAGCAGGGATGCTTTTTCGATATTACTACAATGATTTTTAGGTCTCGATGGAATTTAGAGCAGAAAAGAATAAAGGAAGCAATGTAGTTAGAGAAAATAAAGAAGGGTAACAGAACTGACCACCTTCCGGATGCCCAGTGATGATTCTTTATCTGAATAATGACAAAACAAGTGAACAAGCCTCCTGAGCATTAGATTATATGTAAACAATGAGATTCAAGCCTCCTAATTAATTATGAATGCCAAAAGATAGGTCATTTGAGCCTTGGTTACTTACAATAGTGAATATTGAAAGTATCAACACTGTAATAAGAAAATATGTGACTCTACTTATGTAATCACATTTAAAGACATTTACTCTATTTATTTATCCCCTCAAAAGTTGAGAGGTAACATTTTCACTCCATTTGATGACAAATTTGATAAATAATCAACTATTAATTATACTAGAAATATAACTCACATAAATCAAACAAAACCAAACTCACTGCCATCAAGTCAGATCTGACTCATTGTGACCCCTCCTTGGGTTTCCGAGGCAGTATCACTACGGAAGTAGATTGCCCACTCATGTAGATTCTGAAAAATACCTATTTTATAGATATTATGTGGGGTTTTAATGTAATTAAAGGAGTCCTATGGGACTACACCAACAAATGTATATAGGTTTGACAGAAATTATTTCTACCTATGTATTTACATATGCTGCAAATATATCCATGAATATAGTAGAGCATACAGAAGGCAAAGTTATGAAAACTTCTAGGCCATAACCAAATACCTTGAGGGAATGAGTCGCTGAGCCTGGGGCCTCAGGACCATAGTCTCAGGGTCAATCAGCATAACATAGTCCACAAAGACAATGTTCTACATCCTACTTTGGTGACTAGTGACTGGGGTCTTACAGGCTTGTGAATAGCCATCTAAAGTGCAACTATTGGTCTCTCCACATCTGGAGCAAAGAAGAGTGAGGAAAACTCAAAGACACAAGGAAACAATTAGTTCAAAAGACTGTTAGACCACATGAACCCAAGCCTCCACGACTCTGAGACCAGAAGAACTAGATCGGGCCTGGCTACCACTGTGACTGCTCTGAAAGAGCATAAAAGGAGGTCCTGGACAGAGTGGGAGAAAAAGATGGAACAAAACTCAAAACCATAAAAAAAAAAAAAAAATACCATAAAAAAAAAAAAAAAAAAGACTAGTCTTACTGGTCTCATAGAGACTAGTGGAACCCCTGAGACTATGGCCCTTAGATTCCTTTAAACCTGGAACTGAACTCACTCCTATGACCCAACTTTCAGCCAAACAATAGACAGGCCTATGAGGTGAACAATAGTAACACCAGTGAAGTATGCACTCATTAGAACAACCAATCATATGAGATCGAAAGGGCAACATTTTCTCAAGGACAAAGCTCAGAATACAGAAAAGGATAGGAAAGAAGGATGAAGGGAAATGGTAAGCCCAGGGAGGCAGTGGGAAGAGTGCTGTTACATTGAGGGGATTGCAATCAGCATCACAAAATGTGTATGAATTGCTGAATAGAAAAGCAATTTGCTTTTTAAACTTTCACCCAAATCACAATAAATAAAATAATTGAAAGGAGTTCTTGATGGGCACCTTTTTTGTCTCTGAGCCCAGGGTTCATCTAGAGTAAGACAGAAAGAAGAGGAAGAAGAGAAGTGTGTGGTCTGATTGAGAATGTGGGGAAGATGGGGAAGGCAGATAGATTCCTGCTGATTGCATTCATGAAATATCCAGAAAGCCACACAGGAGAAGGTGGCATTGCTCAGTATCAGGGAAGAGCAATCCACTGAGAATGGGAAAGGCTGCTGCCAACTCACTACAGGGCCTCCGAGTAATTTGCTCTCTAGCCTCAGTTTCCTCATTTGTGAATTTTGCACTTGGCGAGTTACATTTCTGGTCCTGAGACTGATCATCTTAACCTGAATGAAACTCTGGGCCTTGCTCCTACTTGGAGAAAGGGGTTCTAAGCTTCTGAAGAAATGTTTTGTTCTTAACATGTTTTGATTACCTGGTATGTGCCAGGCTCTCTGCAAAACTGTGGTCATACAATGGTGAACAAGATGTAGTCTCTGCCTTTGAAGAATTTAAGTATACAATGTGGAAAGGACTTCAGAATGTGGAAAGAGCTCTGATGGGGCAAAACCTGACCACTCTTGGAGAGAGTGTGATTAGCAGGGAAGGCTTCCCAGAGGGGCATTTCATTTAGAAATAGCTCAAGGATGAATAGCACCAGGCAGACAAAGAAGCATTTTTCAGGATGGTCTTATCACTTGGGTCTACTACATAGAACAGTGATGCTTATATCCAGATAATTGTGTACCTGAAATACTTTATTAGTTTAAGACTCTAAAGACTTTAGACCTACTTAGAGATTTTATCAAACTTTTTATGTACTCATTGTCATGCAGCCCTGTTTTATTATTTATGAGGACACGGAAAAGAGAGGAATTAGAGACCTTTAGTCAGACTTCATCACATTCACCAGAAAGGAGATAATTGCAATTATTGAAGAGATTAATGTGCAGGCAGGCTATACTCCAGCACATTGAACATAAAAACCCAGCCGCACTGGAGAATAAAGAGCTGTGAAATGGCTTTAGGATTTGTCATACACTTATATAAATGTGTGTGTGTGTATCCATTTTAAGTTTAGTAAAAGTCTATTTCAGGAAATTTGGAAAATGTGAGAATACTCGTAATGCCACTGGTTAACAATCACTTTTTGAATTTTGAATATCCTAACAATATTTCTCCTGTGTGTGCAGAGAGGGATATTCCCTTAGATGCTGTCTGCCTCTAAGCGCTCCCCAAGTTTCTTTTATAGTATGGGATTACATTATGCTCATGTTATACATACAATTTCATGTGATTAAAGGTTAAAGCATGCACAGTGAGGGATACAAAGATGGCGGTCCTTAGCAGGTCTAATATTAGCTGTGTAGCCAAAAAATAAAAGACAAATGTCCACTACGATACTGATACTCTGTATTATCTCAGGGCAGCTAAAGAGCAAGTCCTATTGCTGGTTACCACTGACACTGATAATTATCATAAGATAGAAAATTGTGAACATATTTCTTGCAAATTAATATTTCTTGATGCTATGGGTAAAGCCATCCCTGAAATTGTTTTTGGCTACAGTTATCATACAAGATGTGGATGTACTGAATGTATATTATAGAGTCTCTTTGTCTTATCGACGCATTCTAATGAGTTTAAAATTTTCCACTTTCTCTGTTCCATTCCTAATGGGTTTTCCAACAATTTGTTTTTTCTTTGGTGTAGTTTATTGATAAATTACTTTAGGAACTGGTAATACCAGAATATGCTTAGTATGTCCTTAAGAAACAAAAGATAAAGAGAATAAGATTTGAAAATTAAATGTGGTGTTTATGGAAGGAACTCAAACTCCTTTTGATTTTAATTTTTTAGCATAAAAAATTTTTCACTTTTTATGTATAAAACTCATCTTGATAATAGATATTTATTAATTTGGGTAAATATGCAACAAGGGGATATACAACAAAATCACTTAGGCTAAGAAAGACACAAGGAGGTACACAAGAGTTACAGATAACAAAGGGAAATATTCTTAGGTGACAATCATGTAATATTGGTAATAACAAACAGTAATCTACAAGTGGATACAAAGGCAGACAGGCAAGCTGAATGGGTATGGGTAGGGAAATTGGACAACATCCAGGACCACAGATAGGTTTGGCAGATTCTACATATGTATTTGTAAGTACTGTAAATATATCCATGTGCGTACTAGAGCAATCAAGGCACAAAATTATATAAACTTCTTAGCCATAAACAAACATCTTGAGGAAATAAATCACTGGGCTTGTGAGTTTAGGACCACAGTCAGAGAACAGCTAACTCAATTGGCATAACATAGTTTGCAACGATAATGTTCATCTTATTGTGGTACATCTTATTGTGGTAAGTAG
The DNA here is from genome assembly GCF_000298275.1 of Orycteropus afer afer. Classification (NCBI taxonomy): domain Eukaryota; kingdom Metazoa; phylum Chordata; class Mammalia; order Tubulidentata; family Orycteropodidae; genus Orycteropus; species Orycteropus afer. The sequence continues at coordinate 1,836,476 of NW_006921901.1, read as the reverse complement.
TGGCTCGGGTCTTAAAAACTATTGAGTGGCCAAGGTACAACTATTCGTCTCTCTCCATCTGAAGCAAAAAAGAGTGAAGAAAAGCAAAGATGACTGGAAACAAACAGTGCAAATGACTAATTGTGTTAAACTGGGTTCTCTAGAGAAACAAAACCAGTAAACCTTATATATAGAGAGAAAGAGAAATTTATCTTAGGAAAATGGCTCACACACTTATAGAAACTGGCAAGTCCCAAGTTCTTGGATCAAACATCAAGCTGGAGGCTTTTCCCGACTCACGCAGCTGCAGGGGCTGAGGAGTTCAAGGTCGGCAGGCAGTGTACTGGCTGTTGACCCCAATGAATGTCGAATCCAAGATCTCCAGGCCGAATGATGAATTGTTTGCTCACGGACAGTTGTAGGCAGCACAACAGAATCCCGATCCACAGAAGTGTGTCTCTTTTCCCAGGATGTCCATAAATATATTGAAAGCAGGCCACACTCCTAGGAAACTCCCTTTCAATGGATTAGCTGCTCAAAACATGTACATCTGATCCCATCACGGGAATGACCACATCATAACTGCTTAAACCACACAGAATTGTGGTCCAGCCAAGTTGACACACAGCTCCAACTGTCACACTAATGAATCATGCAAACCTCAGCCTCCTCGACCCTAACGCCAGAAGAACTAGATGATGATTGGCTACTACTGTCAACCACTTGGAAGAAGATCTTTGTAGGAGATCCTGGATAGACAGGGAGAACAATGTGGAACAAAACTCAAAAGCACACAAAAGATCAGGTCACACCTCAGACTTTGGCCCTTAGTCACCCTTCAAGCCTGGAACTGAACTCACCCTCATGGTTCAGCTTTTAGCCAAGCAACAGGCAGGCCAATAAGGTGAACAATAACACCAGAGAGGTATGCACTCTTCAGAACAGTTGGCCATATGAGATCAAAAGAGTAGCTTTTGCTAAGGGATAAGGCTCAGAAGGCAGGAAGGGATAGGAAAGAAGGATAAATGGAAAAGGGAGACACAAGGAGCAAGTGAGAAGAATGATATTGCATTGTGGGGATTGCATTCAATGTCCTAAAGAAAAATGTGCATGCATTGTTGAATGGAAAACCAATTCACCCAAATCACAACAAAAAAGTTAAAAAATAAAAAAAAAGTCATCTTGAATATTGATAGTCATGCTAGATGGAAGAAAAGAACTCTGGGAAGTTGGATTAGTCCTGGCCAGGGTATAATACTTATGATACTTGTCCCTTTCATCCACAGCTCCTTGGCTGGAATCAGTTACATGGCCCCATGCAACCACAAGGGGGCAGGAAATACAATCTTGTGGTGCTCCTGAAAGGGGGCAGAACCATAAATATTTGGGAAACAGCACCAGTGACCACCACAGTCAATTTGGAATTTTAAGCACTTAATGTTACAGAAAGCCTGTTTGGTGAATAATGTGCACTAGGTTTGAGTTTGTGGAATGTATAACATTTTTAGAAGTTTAAATTACAAAAAGCCTTATTTGTAAAATGAATATGTAGCAGGTTTGAATGTATAACCACCAACACAGCTGTGCAAAAAGGTTAAAATAAATCTTTATTTTCTTTAAATTAATGTAAATCTTACTCTGAGTCTCCATTTCCCACAAGAATAGTTGGCATCTTAGAATTATTGGGACTCCCTTCTGCAGGATTATGCAAATTCAAGGATTTTTTTTTTTTTGGCTCAGCCAAAAATGTCAGAAAGATCTCCAGTTCACTGGTCACTGCTGAAATGCACATTATTCAGGCCCAAATGTGATTTCCTCTAGGATTGTTGCTGTGCTGATTCTGGGCCAAGCTTGGAAGCTCAGAATTGATGCTGAAGCTGGGAACTCCAAGGTCTGTGGTTCTACCTCCTTCCCAGCACCCACTGTGATCCCTCTGACACCCCTCCACATCCCTGAGTCACACTCATCAAGGCAGACCTGGTCACTAGGGGGACCCACTAGCCACAACTTGTCTCCCTCCCAGTCTGAAGCAAACTCCTTTTGTCCTCAGGCTGCCTCAAAGGATACGGTCGGAGAGCTCTGACACTGAGCAGCTTCTCTTTCTACAAAGCACTTAGTTTCTGATGCTCACATTCTTCATTTGCATATGATAGTGCCATCTGTAATTATTGTGATAGTTAAGAGTATTAAAGGAAACCTGTGGCAGCAACTGCCACTGAGAAATTCGTAATGGTGTGAGTGAAACGTTAACGTGTGAATTGACGTTAGTAATAAAAAGTGGAAAGCACAAGGTAGGGTCGGGAGAAGGAAATCAATAGTTATTGTGCACCTAAGTACTTAAGGCACTCGACTGCTAACCAGAAGGCTGGCAGTTCAAACCCACCAGCTGCTACTTGGAAGGAAGGTTGAACAATCTACTTCTGTAGTGATACTGCCTTGGAAACCCAAGGAGGGGTCTCTATGAGTCAGGTCTGACTCGACGGCACATAACAACAACAACAATAACTATGTGCCAGACCTTGGTAAGATATTTTCATGTTTTATCTTACTTAGCCATCATAGCTATACTATGAAGTAGAGAGTATGAGCCCATTTTATAGAGGAAGAAACTGAAACTCAGAGGGTTTATCACATGTTCACATAACTTATTTATTTATTTATTTTAATCTATTCGTTTTTATTTGGGTGAAGATTTACAGAGCAAATTCACTTTCCATACAGCAGTTCACATATACTTTGTCTCATGTCATTGACCACAGTTTACCACAATGCAAC
>NW_006921901.1:1820685-1830162 GCF_000298275.1 Orycteropus afer afer | reverse complement strand
GGGGTTTAGTCCACTTATGTATCCTTCCCTTCAAGGCTCAGGGGTCCAAGATTATCTTCTGTGTCTGTGTTAATTGGTTTCCCTTTTCTTTGTTGAAGAGCATCTGTGCAGTCCTTGTGCCTAGTCCGCCATCTTGTTCACATAACTTTTGAGAAGCAAGACTGGTACTTGAGACCCCAAAGTGCATGCTTTTTCTGCTGGAGACAGTAATGAGAAAGCAGAGAATTTCCAACTGGAGGGTAACAATTTTGTAGTAGTTGTATAAAATTTACCTCACTGGATGCATTCTGAAAGAAGATTATTTTAAACTAATAAAAAATCTGAATTTTGAGTAATTATTTTTTAAAATGCATAACTAATTTTAGTTATATACTTCATAACTTGAAATAGTGTACATGATTATTGGGTCATACAAAAACAACTTTATTAAAATACCTTAATTACCTTGTCAAAGAATGGTGCTGCTGACATTGCTATGACTTTATCCAGATATATTTGGAGTTTATTTTCTAAATAAATGTCACTCTCTAGTTCCTGGTGCCCATTAACTTTCATAGGAAACACTTTCTTTTAACCTCAGTCTTCATTGTAGTCTTTTTCTAAATTCTCAGATACTGAATTAATGCAGTTTAAATTACAGAGGTTATATGTTCATAGAACAAAATAACAATGATAGCTAACATTTTTATGTTTATTATATGCTAGGATGCATGTAATAGGTGGCTCAATGGTTATATGCTCAGCTGCTAATGGAAAGATTGAAGGTTGTGGCTCTTTGAAAGAAAAGATCTGGTGACTTGCTCCTCTAAAGATTATAGCCTAGGAAACCCAAGGGGGCAGTTATACTCCATCACATGGGGTTGCTGTGGACCAGAATTGACTCAATGGCACACAAAAACAGTAACATTATATGGCACCGTTATAAGCTCTTATGAATATAAACTCATTTAATCTTCATAATAGTTGTATGAAATACCTATAGGAACAGTATTCCCATTTTACAGATGAGAAGATTAAGTCACAGAGCATTCAAGTGATTTTTCCCAAAGTCATACAGCTAGAAAGTGATGATAGCAGACTTGACCTCTGTAGTCTGGCTCCAAGGAGCTCTGGTGGTGGTTTGAGCTCCCCAGCTGCTCCATAGGAGAATGATATGGCAGTCTGCTTCTGTGGATTACAGCCTTGGAAACCCATAGGATTGTTATGGGTCAGAATCGACTTGATGGCAACAGATTTTGGTCTGGCCTCAAGGTCCATGTTCCTAACCACTGGGCTATACTGTGATTCTCTCTGCTGAGAGAGAGATCATACACAAATTCCAAAATTTGGATGCATTTGTTGAAACTACTTAAGACTTTCTCCAGAAAAGTTCAATGCATTTCTAAGTAGTTGAACCTCAAAAATACTATGTAATGGAACCTGGCTTCCAAGGTCAATGAATAGTGTGATCTGTACTGCTTCCTAGACAGATAGCAAGAGTATGGGACCCCCAATCCTTCTCAGTCCTATCTTCAGCTGAAAACATAAATTAACAATACTTGCCACTGCCTAAAGTTGTAATAGAAAGGCAGCATTAACATTACAAACGGTGTCACTGATGAGTTGGTGATTGAAATATTCAAAACAGTGTTCTTAAAAATGGAATATTGAGACTACTTTTTTTCTTCCCAGATTCCAGTGCTTATCATCTGGTCAACTAGAGGTGAGATGCTTTTCAACTCAAACACTGTGCAAACGATTGGCATCAACTCTTTGTAAATAGTGGTAACGGTTGTTCAAGGTAACACTGACCTTTGGGTATAAAAGCTTAAACATTCTTGGCTCTCCAAGCAGTGAAGTTACTCAAGGAGCTACCCAAGGAGCTAGGTACACTGTATTTCTTTCCCAGGGGCTGCAGGGTGGGATGGGGAAATCTTTTTGCCTTTTAGCATCTTTTAAATGTTACTCTCAATAGATGGTCCAAAAGATTAAGTGACTTGTGCCAGCTATGGAAGGGGGAATAAAATCCAGTTTTTCTGATCCATAGTTGCTAATTAGTACGAGGAAGCCTAGATTCCATAGATTTTATTGTACTAAGCCTTCAGGGAGCTCTGGTAGCATAGTGGCTAAGGCACTTGACTGCTAACCAGAAGGCTGGCGGTTCAAACACACCAGCCACTCCTCGGAAGGAAGATGGGGCAATCTACTTCCGTAGTGATACTGCCTCGGAAACCCAAGGAGGGGTCGCTATGAGTCGAGTCCGACTCGATGGCACATAACAACAACAACAACAACAACAAGCCTTCAAAAGCATAAAGGCTGATGTGGTATTTTAAAATATTTATATGACATATTATATATCATTGGAAGCTCTGGTAGCATAGTGGCTAAGGCACTTGACTGCTAACTGGAAGGCTGGTGGTTCAAACCTACCAGCACTCCTGGGGCAATCTACTTCTGTAGTGATACTGCCTCGGAAACCAAGGAGGGGTCGCTATGAGTTGGGTCTGACTCGACGGCACATAACAACAACAACAGCATTATATATCATTGAATAGAATTTGTATCCAGTGATCAGATTTAGTTTTTAATACTATAGCTTGGTGGTTAATCTTGTGGCTGCGAAGTGAAAGGTCACCGGTTCCAATCCCCCAGAGTCTCTTCAGGAGAAGAGCCCTGATGATGTGCTACTATAAAGATTACAGCCCAGGAAACCATATGGGGCAGTTCTGCTCTGTCACCTCAGGTCACTGTGAGCTGGAATAGACTTGAGGGGAAACAACAACAACAGCAGCAGCGTAGTTAATTTCGCAGCAGATACAAAGACTGTTAAATGGCCATCACATGGACTATTTTACAAATGATTTAGCATTTTTCTACAATATAAATACCCAATTTCAGTATATTTAATTAGTCTAAATAGCTAATGTTATTTGATTAGATGAGCAAAATAAATATGGTCCAGATATTAAAACTCCCGTGGAATCACAGACAGATGCTATTTGCTTAATGCATTAGACATATTCCCAAAAAGTTGTGTTCAAACATAACTTCTGTAAATTGAATGATGATTTGCAATGACTAGGTATAATAGCTAAGTGAAGAACTACCATGAAGAAATCTTTTCTGAATCAAATAACTGCTTTCAATTTTTGCTTAATTCTATCTCTTATTCTTTCAGAATAATTTTGAAGCAAACTGCTAATTCATATATCATACATTTAAATTTTTGTATTTGGGTTTGTGAAAATGAATAGACTCAATATACAAACATAAAAATGTTTTGAAAAATTTCTCTCCTCCAAAAGAATTTATGTAGATTTTTAATTATGGCAAAAATGACATTTGAAATGTTTAAAAATCTTTTTAAATCATATCCACAAAAGTGTGCTGATCACTAGCAGAAATTTACTGTTCACTGTTGATTGATTTATTATTGTAGAATTTCAGGCTTCTGCCATTAAAAAAAAGTGTCCTAGATTCCAGTTATCTGTGTGCATTTACTGTTCCAGTCATCCTATTACAGATGATTACAGAGACATTTGTAAGTGCTCTGCAAATGCTCTGCTATTTTAAAATTTATTTCCAGGTCATGCTGAGAATTTTTTATAATCTTTTAAAGAAAACAGAGACTCCTGTGTGTATAATATTTACATTATTTAAATTTGTGCTGAATTTGCAATGTGTGTGAATGATCGGATCCTATTAAACACATTTCTAACTACTTTTCCAGAAATCTCTGGAAACAAAACAAAACTAGGAACAAAGTAACAACTTACACATAGTCATGTTTGTGTCATATTAAGAGATTCTAGCTTGAATTATTTCTTAATTTCTCTTTTTATTGAATGCATATATTAATGTGCTGTGGATACTGACGAATGTTATTAAACACCTAGTAGATATAAATATGAGCAAATTGATGTTTTATACAAACTTTAAATAAGAGGGACATTTTAAATTATCTTGATCAATTCATTTTTCTGTGTGCAATGCATGCATTTTATATAAGGTTTGTCATGTAAATAATGAAAGTAATAAAAGCTCGCTGAAAATAGCTTCCTGCGGGGAGGGATAGCCTTTCATTTTTGCTTTGAAAGTTTAGCTCTCCACAATTGCACTGTTGCACCATTGCTGCCTCTTCCTTTTAATTCATTATGACCTTTGAGTTCCATTCATCCTTCTGCCTTCCCTAGCCCTGAAAGCAGGTGTGGGAGGAAATTGGTTTCTTTATGAATTGTTCTCCCAGCCATAATCGTCTCAGATCCACTCTTCTCTCAAGATCCTGTGCTAGAATTTGTTGGATGAACACCCTTAACATATTGTGAAGTTTAAGATATTTAAACCCAATTTACCTTAAAACAAAAACAAACAAACAAACAAAACAACTTTGCATACGTCTTGCCTCTTAAGGACCCAGACAGAACACCCATGGAAAATGCATGGAAGTGAAATAGTGTGATGAGTTCCTTTTTTTTTTTTTTTTTTTAACTTTAAAGTGGACATTTTCACGTCTCCTCCCCTAAATTTTAGAAATGTGAAACCAGGCAGGGATGTCTTAAACTGGCTGTGAGTGCAAAGTGGGTATAATGACCTCTAAACTGATGAGCTGATGACCCCTAGGACACACACACATCCCTTTGTTTCTGAGATGAGACTCGGAAGATTATTCAGGCATCTGAGACTGCAAACTATGACCAGAGGGATCATCCCCGCTGTTCATCAGCCCTGCCCCAGCATCTTGCCAACCACACCAGAGGGGAGGTATTCACTCTGTACTCACAGCTTCAAGAGCTTTCTGGATTCGCATGGAATGTCTCTGTACTGTAACTAAATCTTCATTCTTCCACATAGTTACAGTTTCATAGGCTTCCTTCCTAAAGTTTTCAGGCAATAAAGGAGATAATCACGTCTCCTCAGGGCATTTGAAATTGTCAAAAATAAACAAGCCGTGGGCAGCTGCGTTTATCAAATCTTTGATGCTTTCTACCAGAGGGTGGAGAGTCGGGACCTGAACTGTCAGAATTGGGGGCCTCAACTCTTAAAAGTCTTTGTGCCCACAAAACTATTCCGCATACCACCTCCCTGAGCCTCATTTTCTTTTCATTTCTTAAATAAACACTGCCTGTCGTCTAGGCAAGTTTTGAGAACATATTAACGCCTGGAAACGCTTGCAGATCAGCAGACAGAATTCAGTGTAAATGATACTGGTGGGCAAAACCCCAAGGGCGCCCCAGAGGTGTAATCGCCCCAAGTGACAGTCCTCACCTTTCCCCTTAACAGCCCTCAATTCCACTTGGGTCTTTCCTATCCCCAACCCTCCTCCTTGAGCCCCTGGCCGCTGTCTCACCTTCGCCTCCTCCCACACCCCACCTCTGTCTGGCGGGGGTAGGGGGTGTCTACTCTTCTGGGAAGGGGCACGCAAGGGTTAACGATGAGAGTAGGCGGCCAGGTGGGTCGCCCGAACGCCCCCGGCCGCCGAGGGCGTCGGAGGTGAGGGGGCGCTGTTCGGACAGCAGTACGCGGGGTGGCGGGCGGGAGAGCTGCCAGGCTGACGGAGAGGCCCGCCCGAGTGGGGGCCGCTCCGCCGCCGCCGCCGCTGTGATGCGGAGCCGGTGCTGCGCCGGGCGGTGGAGTCAGAGCCCGGACGCGGGAGCACGAGCTGCAACATCCGCGCCAGCGGCGGCGGCGGCGCCTGCACCAGCTCCCGGGCCCCGCGCTGCGCTCTCCGCTCCACGGCGCCCGGGGCCGCCGCCCCGCGCTCTCTATGGATGTCAAGGCGGCCCCCAACGGGGTAGCCACCATCGAAGACCGGATTCTGAGGATCACCGGCTACTATGGCTATTACCCCGGTTACTCCAGTCAGAAAAGTAAGAGTCCACGGGGCTCTCCTGTGAGAGCCGCCCGAGGGAGGTGGGCGCGCAGGGGCGCCGCGGGGATGCGGGATGGCGCGCGGTCCGGACACCTGCAGCCCTGCCTGCGCCGCCAACGCCATCCTCCCGGCTGTGGGGACCACTGGGGAGAAAAGTATGTCCGCTGTCTTCGGTGCTAAACCGTTTGAAGGGGAGAGGGTAATGGGGCCCCGGCCATTTGCGCCAAGGAGTTTGGAAACAGTCGCAGCCGCGGGGGCGGAGGCGCGGAGGGGACCGGGTGAGCGCTCCTGAAGACCGACGGCTAGCTCTTCTCCGCCTGATTGGCGTCCCGAGTCGGCTAACATGGCTGGTCACTTAGTGGAAAGTGAGCCTTTCAAGCTACAGTGCCCGAAAGCCCCTACTGGGTGCCAGGCTGCAGGCGGGGCGTTGGAGACGCAGGCTGAAGAGGCTGGGGTGAGACTGACTAGGCAGACCGACCCAGACGCGGGTCCTGGTGTCGGCTGGCTGGGCGTTGAGCGAGTCTGAGTCGGCTCGCTCGCTCGGGGCTGTTGAGATGTTGCCAGCGCGGGAATTACTCCTGTTAAAACGTCTTTGGGAGGTCCGCCACTCTGGGCAGACAAAGAGCCTGCTCAGGTCTTCGAGTCCCAGAGGCTGGAGCCAGAAACCGGTGCAGACGACTGAGGCTTGGGAAGGGGGAAAGGGGGAGGCGCGACTGGGCCACCCGCCCCCGCCGCCTGCTGCACGTCGCGGCCACCTCGGAGCCCGAGGAGGCTGTCCGGAGCCGGCTTTCTTCCGCCTAAGTGAAGTCACGAATGCGTCCACATTTCTGAAGCAATTTTGGGGGGAGGGCGAAGAGGTGCGTTCTGCACATAGTACCCCTGCCCCCAACACACAAACCCACTGCATGTATTTGCTGGGATTTGTTTCAGCAGCGACCGGAGTGAAACACGGTTTTCTCTGGATTGGGGGTGTAGCTGAGGCTTAATTTCCATGCAGGTGGGATTTTGGTTTTCTGTATCAGCGCATTTCTATGTCAATAGACGGAGCTTAATTGATGTTTTTGCTGTTATTTTTAACCAGAAGCTTTGGAAGCTCCTAGATGCATTTCTGATTCGTATTTTTTCCTGTGACATTTTGGGGGTGCAGTCAGCTTTACAGTTTCTTTAAAGCAGGGGACTTACACAAACCCTACCACATAGATGAGAAAACACTTCTTTTCCACTTAACTTTCTTCCTCACCATATTCTTTTTCTTTTTTTTCTATTGAATAATAATTCAGGAGCTTTTTTTCCACGGGCCTTCCTCAGACATATTTTGTACTTTGATATTTTATTTGGTTTCGGGAAAGGCCTATCTATCTGATTTGGATGGTTTCTGTTTAGCTGTTTTTGGCATTAGAGGCTTACGTTATTCATTTTCTACACAAAAGTAATTATATAGTGTTAGAATTTTCTGGAAAGAAAATAACATGGTGTGTAATGCTATTTGAAGTCTTTGTACTATAGACTTAAAAACATCTTTCTTTTTTTTTTTTTCCTGTTGGCAAAGGGTTGCTTTTTAACCCTAGAAACTTAAAGTGAAGGCACTAGTTTGCCTTCTGGAGGTTATTTGAATTCCACCTTTAATATTTTAATTAGGAACCATGAGATTTTTGGTTGTTTAGAGAATGCAAAAGCTGTTTGGGAAATTACAGGGCTCAAGGTGTTTTACTCTGACTAATAAATAACAGACCAAAAAGAATACTGGGGAAGTGACATTTTAGATAAGAACATGTTCCTATTACATTTTTGGACTTGCTCAAATAGCTGTACATGTTTCACTTGCAATACAATGACAAAACAAAAGGAGGGAAGAGCATTGGCTAAGGCAGTAACTGGAAGCTGAAAGGGATAAAGATGCATTTGGCAGGGTTATTTGTGATGGGTTCTTACCTAATTTCAGGCCACCGAGTTCAAACAGTAAAGGCAAAGAATCCCAGAAGAACTGAGAGAAATATGTGATAGTCAAACAAGTCAGGTTGTTCTTGCTTTCAGAGGTAGAGAGAAATTGCCATTTTACAGAGTGAGAGACTGGGAGAGGAGGGATCTGGAAGCGAGCCAGGCAGCTGAGCACCATGAAATAATCATGCTCTTAATGCAGTAAACAAACACATTGAAGCAAACCAGTACAATATGGTCAATTGATTTAGCAGCCACCAGGAATGAGCAACAGCTTGAGGAAGTCTAAAGGAATATATGAAGGAACAGGCACTGAAGTTGAGATGCAGTGTGGAATATATATGTGAAAGCAAGGGGTTGTTCCCATTTTCTGACTTGTCACGTCTGAGGCCTTATGGATGGGATGATCTCTTGAAATCTAGGCCATTTACCTCTTTGGAGGTAGGTAGAGACTCACCTCTGAGATAATGCATCAGTGGTAAACATTGTATCAATGCATCCTGCTGTCATTTTGCTAAGGAACCAGGCAGGTGAATACTCTGTCCAGAACAAATTGTAGGACTCAGGCTAGTGCGAGGAAGAAATGTAACAGGGTTCTGAGAAATGAAGGTACTTTTACAAGCCGTGTGTTTTGTTTTGTGCTACTTAATTTAATGAATATTTATTGAGCATCAATATACAAGGAAGCCATTTAAGGCAGAGTGCCTAGCCTTGAGTTACTTATGGTGTAGTAGGGGAAGTAAATTCATTCATTCAACATGTGTAAATTGAGCACCTGCTATGTGCCAGGAATACATCAGTGAACAAAACAAAGCAAAACATTGTCCTTTTTAGAGCTTAAGTTACAGTGGGGAGAAGTAGCCAATAAACAATAAACAAACAAATAAGTAAATTAAGTAGTATATTTCAAGGTGATACTTTTAGAAAATTACAACAGGGTAAAAAAGAAAATCATAAGAGGGAGTAGGGATTGTGGCAATTTTTAACAGAGTGTTTAGTATAGGCAGCATTGAGAAGGTAACAGTTGAGCAAAGAGATGAGTGATGTACTAGAGTTAGCCATGTAGACATCAGGAGGAAGATGTTTCAAGCAGAAGGAATAACCAGTGTAAGACTCTGAGATGGAAAGTCTTTGGCTTGCATGGTATAGGGGCTTTGGTGGCACTGTGGTTAAAGCATTTGGTTACTAACCAAAAGTTGGTAGTTAGAACCTACCAGCTGCTCTATGGGAGAAAGATGAGGCAGTCTGCTTCTGTAAAGGTTTATAGCCTTGGAAACCCTATAGGGGCAGTTCTACTTTGTCTCATAGAGTTGGTATGAGTTGGAATTGACTTAATGGCAGTGGGTTTTGGTTTGCATGGCTGAAGTGGAATGAACAATTGGGAGAGTGACTGCAGGTGAGGTCAGTGAGGGTACAGGGGCCAGGTCACGTAAGGCCTTATAACCATCGTAAGTCATTTTACTTGGACTCTGAATGAAATGGGAAAACTGCAGGGTTTTGACAAGAGCAGTGTGACTTTATTTACCTTTCAGATGGATCAATGGCAAGTGTGGAAACAGACTAGTCAGGATGATATCACAAAATATAGATGAGAAGTGGTCAGATTCTGGCTATATTTGAAGTTAGAGCCAATAATAAGGTTTCTTGATGGATTGGATATAGTACTCATACCAAGAAAAAAAAAAAAA
>NW_006921901.1:1813276-1820070 GCF_000298275.1 Orycteropus afer afer | reverse complement strand
CAAACCCACCAGCCACTCCATGGAAGGAAGGTTGGGCAATCCTACTTCCGTAGTGATACTGCCTCGGAAACCCAAGGAGGGGTCGCTATGAGTCAGGTATGACTCGACGGCACATAACAACAACAAAAACAACATATTCCATTATCAGTATTTTCACAGTGAGTCTTTTTGTGTTTGTATAAAGGAGGCAGTGTGTTGTATAGTATGGAAATTTCAATTTCAACTTCCACTGTCTCTATTCAACCAATCACAACTGGCTCTGTCACCTGCAACACCTCTCTGTGCATCCATTTCCTTCTTTGTAAAATAAGAAGGTAGAAGTCACTGCCTCAGAATAGCTACACAATGTGACTTAATGGCAGGGAGTTTGGTTTTTTTGTTTGGTTAGGTCATCTTTGACATCTTTCAAAAAGTCCTACCTTCCACTGAAGGATCTTGCCCAGTGGACTGTAACATGTTTACTTTTTGCCTCTCTGGCCCACTTTAATCTCAGGTAGGGATCAGTTGCCTGTGTTTGGGCTGTGCCTTTTATGTTATTTTTTAAATATAATTTTATTTGTTTTGTTGTTATTGAGAATATACATAGCAAAACCAGTTCAACAGGTCTATGCATTTTGCATCTATTAGCCTTTTCTTTTTCCATACTCCTTTAGTAACCAGGTTTTGTGGTTTTTCCTTGGTGCCTACAAATTTATAATAAAACTTCCTTCCCTTGCTCTGATCCCGGCTCTGACCATCCCATCTCCAAAAAGAACTCTACTGTCTTCTGGCACTTTGACTTCTCAGACCCTCCCAGCCTCAGCTGTCTCCTCCCACTTACTGCTTTCCCCTAGTAAGCTCCTTCAGTCCCATTGTTTCACAGTCTTCTATGCATCTGTATTTCTGAACCACTTTTTCTGATCCCAGATCTTTATTTCAAACTTTCTCATGGCACTCCTGACTGGATGTCCTCTAGGCATGTCATACACAAAATCAAATCCATCATCTATTCCTTAAAACTTGTTTTTCCTGCCCTATTACCCTTAAGGCTGGCGACCTAAACCCACCAGCCACTCCTCAGAAGGAAGGTTGGGCAATCTACTTCCGTAGTGATACTGCCTCAGAAACCCAAGGAGGGGTTGCTATGAGTCAGATCCGACTGGATGGCAGGGAGTTTGTTTTTTTTATTTTTATGACCCTTTTCAACTTCCACTATCCGTATTCAACCAGCAGTCCAAGCAAGAAGGCTGGAGTCTTCCTCAACCCTTTTCTTTTTTCCTTACTTTGTGTGGAGTTACAAGTCCTATCAATTGTACTAGAATATGTAGTCTCTATCGCTCTGTCACTGCCTTAGTTCTATGCATCTTATCACTTGTCTAGCGTTAACTCCTTCCAGTCCACTATATACATCTTGACATTTACTTTCCTGAAATGCAAATATGTCATCTCACATCCATGACCAAACATCTGGAATAATGTATCATTTTCTGTGGAATAAAGTCCAAACTTCTTAGCATACCATAATCTGAGTCCAGGTTTCAACCAAACCAACCTCACTGCCGTGGAGTCGGATCCGACTCATAGTGACCCCTCCTTGGGTTTCCGAGGCAGTATCTCTACGAAAGTAGATTGCCCAATCTTCCTTCTGAGGAGTGGCTGGTGGGTTTGAACCACCAGCCTTCTGGTTACCAGTCAAGTGCCTTAGGCACTACGCCACGAGAGCTCCCCAGTCCAGCTTAGATTGTTCTATTTTACCACATATACCCCTCCCCCCACACACACTGCCAAATTAATGTGTGTTCAATGCAGAGAATCTGGAAGGCAAAAAAGCAAAGAGAGATTAAAACAAAATTACTCACTGCTTCACCACCCAGAGGTGATTAGTGTTAACATTTTGGTATGTATCCTTTCAGGCTTTTGAACATATGTAAACCAATTGCCGTAGAGTGGGTTCCAACTCGTAACAACCCTATAGAACAGAATAGAACTGCCTCATAGAGTTTCCAAGGCTATAATCTTCATGCAAACAGATTGCCACATCTTTCTGCCTTGGAGTGGCTGGTAGGTTCAAATCACTGACTTCGTGGTCAGCAGCTGAGCACTTAACCACTGTGCCAGAGCTCTGAGCATATAAAGATACTTGCAGATGGTTTGGATTTTGTACTGAATATTTGTCTCATTGATGTATACATTTTTTAAAAACTTATTTTTTTAAAAAAAAAACCCAATTTTTAATATGCATTCTCTTCCATATATACATAGAAGCACCTTAATCTACTTAACCAGTGACCAGTCATTGGATTTTTAGTCCATTGTTTCTTTTTAATCTCCTTTCTCACATTGTCTCCATATACCCTGGCCATAGAGTCCTCAAGCAGCTCACTGGTTTAGGAGCACTGTTATTCCTACACATTTTTGTTCCTTAATGCCTTTTTCACAATTTGGCCTGAATGCCATCTTCTTTCTGTGTCTCCTTCATCACTCTTTGGAAAGTGCCTATCTATCTTTAAAAGTTCAGTTTAAAATGCTGGGCTCTGCAAAGCTTCCGACAGCCTCAGGCTGGCTTAATTCTCCCCTTGTGCTCTTCTGATACTGTGTACTCACCTCTGCTCCTGCGTTTAGCACACTATTTTGGGCTATTTGCTTTACACAAGACTGTCTCACCCACAGAACTTGAAGAGAGTATGGACTTTACTTATTATTTATTCTGGACTCTCAATAAAGTTTATTGTACTAATAAATGAATGATTATTGCACCTGCTAAAGAAATCGAAGAGTTAATTATTGTCACACAGGAAAAAGAAAGAGTACATGATGGTAGACATAGGAGGGGAAGGAAAATTTCATGAGTTATGAATGAGTCAAACAGATGGCCCTATTTAGAAAATGAGAACATACCAAACGGCATTTTCAGATCACTTTACCTGCATAGTTGTGACTTCTGCATTTGCATCCTTATCATGGCTTTCTGTGCTTGGATGAATGCAAAAGTAATCTTTTTATTTTTTAGCAGTAATATTAAGTTACATGAATCATAAGAAAGAAAATGTGATTTTTTCCCCCTCTTTTGAAATGATTACTATTGGTCAGTTGTTCATGGTACAATATAAATATTACTCTTACTCACTCACTCTAACTGGAGTAAGTTATGAAGCTGTCTCTACTAGTAAAATAAATGCAACAAATATCCCTCCTAGTTCCTATTCTATGTATGTACTAATACTAAACCTATGCAGCTTTGTACATGATAGGTAGGGTCTTATAAATAGTTACAAATAAGTATCATTGATGTGTAGTATTGATAAGACTTTTGTAACATTTTTAAAGTAGAAAATATCAGGATATATATTGTTTATGTTAGATAATGTGGTAACTTTTACACATTCCAGTGTCTATTTTATATTTACAATATAAATCTATACATTGGATATTTGTATTATAAAATACTACTAATAATAGCTAACACTTGGGTTTAACATTTTATTTCAAATATATATTCTTTGGAAAGACCTGGTTTGAGGCTGTAAGGTCTAATACAAAGACGACAAGCTTTGGAAACAGGAAGACCCAGGTCTATAGCCCATTCTACAGAAGCAAAACTGTTGATCTGAAAGGTTAGTTACTTACATGGGTTTTGCTTCTGTCAAATGGGAATGATAATAGTTGCCTCACAGGCTCTTGGGAAGATTACATAAAATTAATGTAATAGGGAGTGTCAGGCAGAATACCCAGCAGAGTTCAATATATGGAAACTGTTATGAGTTTGGATGAAACTATTAGAATTAGTTTAATCATTTCAGAAATACATTCCCACTTTTTTCCTTGTATTGTAAGGAAATGGTTTTCCACTTATTTTTTCTGTCATATTCAATGTATTTTGAATTTGTTATTAAAAATAATTATAATTTAATTGTTATTTTAAAAAAATAGTAGCAAAGTTAAAGATAATTTTAAAAAGGAAATTCTTAATTCTAACATCTAAGTTCTCAGTGGTTGTTATTTTTGGATGTTGCCTTCCACCCCAAACTCACTTTCTGACTTGACTGGGCTTTAAACAAAAGGGATAGTCCTAGTAGGAGTGCCCCTTAAAAAAGTTACCATAGAGTCAGTTTTCACTCATGGCAATTCAGCGTGTGTCAGAGTAGAACTGTGTTTCATTGGCTTTTCATTGGCTGATTTTCTGGAAATAGATCTTCAGGACTTTCTTCCAAGAGACCTCTGGATGGACTCAAGCCTAGAGCCTTTTGGTTGGCAGCCGAGTGTATTAGTTTTTTTGCCACTTTGGGACTCCTAGGGATAGTTTGGGAGCTCTGGTAGCGTAGTGCCTAAGGCACTTGACTGCTAACCAGAAGGCTGGTGGTTCAAACCCACCAACCACTTCTCGGAAGAAAGATGGGGCAATCTACTTCTGTAGTGATACTGCCTCGGAAATCCAAGCAGGGGTCTCTATGAGTTGGGTCTGACTCGACGGCACATAACAACAATAACAAGAGGGATAGTTTATTTTAAAATGGGCTGTGTTGAGGTTATTATAAATGGACTGTGCCAAAAAAGAGGAGACAAATCTAGAGCCAGTGGGTGACATGGTGCGTCTACATGTATGGAGATGCAGGTGCTCAGACATCAAAGTGGTGAGGGGCTGGGGGCGGAAATGAATGGAATCCCAAATGAAGATGTGTAGTATGGAGTGGGATGGGTGGGGAAGGAAAGGCAAACAGGTAGAGAGGAGATGAAGGCTGAGGGTTAGTTTGGGACAAGTCTAGTAGCAGTTGCATTGTTCCTTTATATGTGGAGTCTCAAAGGGACAGTTCTGTCTTGGCTATTTATATAGCAGCAGACATAATAGACAATTTTGCATTCTACTTTAAAAAAATACATCATCATGTTATAAACACATTTACATATTTTTGCATAATCTTCAGAGTTACAGTTTTTTTTTAAGTTATAAAGTATTTAACAATTTACAGAGGAATATAGAGGTAAAGGAATATTATCAACCAAAACGAACTACTGTTATTTAGCTTAATTTTCTTCCAGTCTTCCTACCGCATATAAAACTTCACTTCATTTGTTGACAAAGATAAACTATAGTGTCGTCATAATCTTGATATGCATACAATTTTGTATCCTGCATTTTTTCTGATATAACATTTTAGCATAAGCATTTTTCATTTGTTTGCTCTGAGAAGCAGATAGGAGAATTGGATTGTCCTTTCAGAGAGCTTGACTTAATGAATATGAGCAAGCTGGCTCCCAGTTATTTGTAATTAAATAAAATGGAGAGGACCTTGAGTGTTAGTGAAGCCTTGTTTGAATTCTGTCAAAGGAATTTGCTTAAACTGGCTTAAGCAAAAAGGGAAGTTATGGAAAGGATACTGAATTTTTTCATGGATTTTAAGGACCAAGATAGAGCTGAGATAAACTCAAATCAGGACCTGGAGAGATGTGGGAAATAGGAAAACTTTCTCTGGCTCATCTCTCTCTACCACCCCCCCAACATGCACTCCATTCTTCACTCTTGCTGCAGGCTGGCTTGCTCTATTTCCTAGTCCAACTGGTTGAAAATAGCCCCTGCTAGCAGTTCCAGAGTGTACATGTCCTCTATTCAAGAGAGAAGACAGATTGAGCAAGAACCTCTCACTTCTAAATCCAGATTCCTGGGAAAAGAGATGCTTTGGTCCAATTTGTGTCACATACACATTCTTGATCCAGTTGATTGTGGTGGCTTGGGGCAGGGTCAAGATGCACAATCTTGTCCTGCCAGAGTGTTTCTCCTATAACCTTATTGACTGTGGAGGGAGAGGTAGTTTCCAGAGAAAGAGGAACAATTGTCTGGGCAGTCAACTTCATAGCTATTTGGTTCAGAGACACTTCTGTTAAAAATTTTCATATCAAATCATAGGCCTCTTTCTGTTCTTTTTCCTGGTTCTGATAACCCTTAGAGTAGATTTAGATCATATTGAGTGAAGTAATATAGACACTGTATATAATTAAGCAAACTCTGAGAAAATATGGGTGTTTTTTAAGGTGTAAGTCCCTAGAAAGTTCTGTTTAAGAGTACCCAACTAACATTGCAGACTACTTACTAAGTTTTTTGAAGTTGCACTGGTTACATCAAGATGAAAGACATATTTATTTTTCTAAATAAATAAATTTAGATAGGGCAATACACATGTTCTTTCAGATTCAATGTACAATAATCGAGAATGACATTTAACATTGTATATTTTGAGCACACACACAAACAACAACAAACACACTGCCATCGAGTCGGATCCGACTCATAGCAACTCCTCCTTGGGCTTCTGCGGTGGTGTCACTACAGAAGTAGATTGCCCAACCTTCCTTCTGAGGAGTGGCTGGTGGGTTTGAACCGCCAGCCTTCTGGTTAGCAGTCTAATGCCTCAGGTACTAGGCCAAGAGAGCTCCTATATTTTGAGCAGGGATTGAAAACTATACTATAGTGCAGTCTGGGATATGGACTAGTGAGGTGTCAATAATGGTTTTAGGGTTCTGAAAACTGGATGTACTGGGAATTCTTCATACCTTATGAAACTGAGATTCCTAAGAGTGTTAAAGCTTGCAGGTTTTTGTTGCTGTTACCTGACTAAACTTGAAGTCATGTGACTTTGGTATCTAATTTTTTTTTTTTTAAATTGTGATTTGGGTGAAGATTTACAGAGTAAATTCACTTTCCATACAGCAGTTCACATATACTTTGTCGCATGTCATTGACCACAGTTTACCACAATGCAACAGCTCCCCTCCCACTTCCTACCCATAATTACCTCTTCCCAGTGTCATCCCTCCATACT
>NW_006921901.1:1792564-1809156 GCF_000298275.1 Orycteropus afer afer | reverse complement strand
GGGGCCCAAGATTATCTTCTGTGTCTGTGTTAATTGGTTTTCCTTTTCTTTGTTGAAGAGGGTCTGTGCAGTCCTTCTGCCTAGTCTGCCATCTTGCGGGAACTGGTATCTAATTTTTTGTCCATACCCATGTCTTTAAGCATATCTGAGAAGGAAGATCCAGATCAAATGAGTTGGGAGCCATTTGGAGCACCATCTTCCATGTTGGAGTTATGGTTATGGTGGCAGGTTCTAAAGAAGTAGTGTATGTATCTAAAATGGCATTATTATTTACCAGAGACTTTTAAAACAAATATACTTAGAAGCTGATAACTATTTATTTTTCCTTAATCTTGAAAAAAATGTGAGCACCTGAAGCTGGAGCTTCTATTTCTGCTCTTTCCCAGTCCATTATCCATGCAGCAGCATGGTGACCTTTTGCAAGCAGTAATCATATCTTGCCATGACTCTAGTTAAAGTCTTCTGTGGATTCCTGTATTCTGTAGCTCTGGAAATCTTTAAAATCCTGAACCCAGTCCACAGTGTACTAGATGGTCTGGTTCTTCAGTTGACACTACTCTCACCTCTCTTCCTTATGCTCTGGTACGTGCTCCAGGCTGGGATTAATAAATGAGCTGTGGCTTTGTTACCCTCCACTTTTCATCTGGCTGGTTCCTACTTATCTTTCAGGTTTCATGCTAAGTGGCTCTGCCTCAGAGAGGCCTTTTTTCTTTATTGTTATTATTATTAGTTACCATCAAGTTGATTGCAGCTCATGATGATTCTGTATGGCAAAGAACTCTGCATAGGGCTGTCTAGGCTGTAATCTTTATGAAAAGAGATTGCAAGTTTTTTCTCCCATGGAGCCACTGGCTGGGTTTGAATTGCCAGCCTTTAGCAGTTAGCAGCCTAGCGCTTAACTATTGCATTATCTTGACTTCTTTTCTCATCTTTGTACCTCTATTATAGGAGCCTGTACTTTTTTTTTTTTTTAAATAGCACTTGCTACCAACTGCAGTTACAATTTACGTTAATTTTTGTGACTGTTTAGTGTTTTTCTTGTTCACAGGATTCTTAGTTCCCTGCAGGCAGGGATGAATCTGTTTGGTTCAGTGCCGTATGTCCAGCACATGGAAGACTGCCTGTGCACCCTATGAATATTTCTTGAATGAATAAAAATTTCTTTAAAATTTTAGGTAGGTTTTTTTTTAATAGAATCTTTTTTTTTGAATATATTTAGACTTGCAGAAAAATTGCAAAGACAGTACAGAGAGTGCCTGTATACCCCTCACTCAGTTTTCCCCACTGTTAACATTTTATATTACCATGATACATTTGTCAGAACTAAGAAATCTTCATTGGTACATTCTGAAAACCAAAAACCAACCTTATTGTAGTCGAGTCAGTCCCAACTCATAGCAACCCCTCCTTGGGTTTCTGAGGTGGTATCTCTATAGAAGTAGATTGCCCAATCTTCCTTCTGAGGAGTGGCTGGTGGGTTTGAACCGCCAGCCTTCTGGTTAGCACCATTAATTAAATTCCAGACATTGGATTTTACTAGTTTTTCCATTAAGGTTTTCTTTCTGTTCCAGGTTTATCATGTCTCTCAGGTAGGGTTTTAATACATTGGACT
Source organism: Orycteropus afer afer (assembly GCF_000298275.1). Classification (NCBI taxonomy): domain Eukaryota; kingdom Metazoa; phylum Chordata; class Mammalia; order Tubulidentata; family Orycteropodidae; genus Orycteropus; species Orycteropus afer. The sequence continues at coordinate 1,807,544 of NW_006921901.1, read as the reverse complement.
TGAAAAATAAAATATTTAAAAAAAATCAATTTTATAGTAATTTCCAGGAAGATTTTTTAGGATTTGGATTAGGTCACATTTGAAAATTTAACTACTAGCTTTCAAGGTAACATAATATGATTACATTCTTATTATAAACTGCCTGTAATATATACTGTTACAACTGTCTTAGAGAATTTCCCTTTACTGTAGAGGAGTGTTTTTGTTTTTTTTTTTAAATATTTTTAGCTTTAAATATTTTGGGGGATACAGACATTTTTGAACATCTAAATAAAGCTATGAATTACCTCTCCCACTGAAAAATGTACATACACACCAAACATTTTCATTTATTTTATTATACAGGACATTTATTACTTCATAGGAACAGGCTATAAATGTGATAATTCCAATAAATTGTATCTATGTTTCTATGTGATGAGGATGTATGCAACATTTAATGGTAACTCTTAGAAAATTTTAAAGAATTCAAATTTGTTAATTAAAATAAAAAATGTAAACCTCATTTGTATTCAAAAGTAAATTTCAGTGATTAAAGTCCTTGTAGTTTGGATTGAATAAGAAGCTGAAATTTTAGAGGACACAGTTATGGATACTTCCTAGAAATAATCAAATACCTCACAGGATTGGCTTACTGGGTTTGAGGGCTTAGAACCATAGTCTATGGGGCAACTTGATCAATTGGCACAATACAGTGCCTAAATATAACGTTCTACATCCTAGTTTGGTGAGTAGTATCTGGGGTCTTGACAGCTTGCAAGTGGCCATCTAATATAGCACTATTGGTCTCTACTTATCTGAGCAAAAGAGAAAGAAGGACACCAAAGACTCAGAGAAGAAACTAATCTGCAGGACTGATAGTCTACGTGTACAATGGCCTCATCTACCTAGAGACCAGAAGAACTAGATGGTGCCCACTATAACTACCAACCGTTCTGACCAGGGATACAATAGATAGTCCTGCATAGAATGCGAGAAAAATGTAGAGTAAAGTTCAAAGCCCTAAAACAAAGGCCAGACTTACAGGACTTGTAAAGACTAGAGGAACCCTCAAGTCTGTTGCCCTGGAATACCCTTTAAACTTGGAACTCAGGTTACCTCCAGGGTCACTTTTCAGCCAAATAACTGGCTCACAAAATAGTTAATATCAACTATGAGTACTGTGCTACTGTAAATAATCATCTAAATGAAACCAAATGGTAAACATTTACTCTAGGCCAAAGATGACTAGTGGTGGACAAAGATGATGAGGGGGACAAGGAAGCTATATTAATGGAAGTAGAACAATCAGAATGGAAATAATAAGAATGCAGACACTTTGTGAAAAATGTAATCAATGTCACAGAACAATATGTATACAAATTATAAATGAGAACCTCATTTGCTGTGTATGCTTTCACCAAAATCATAATAAAACATTTAGAAAAAAAAAAAGAAGAAGGAGCTGAAATTTTGTAGTGGTCTTAGGCATGGCAGTGTGCAGGTCATCTTTGATATCTAAAAAAAAAAAAAAAAAAAACCCACATCACTGCTGTCAAGTTGATTTGACTCATAGCCACCCCTCCTTGGGTTTCCAAAGTGGTATTTCTACGGAAGTAGATTGCTCACTCTTCCTTCTGAGAAGTGGCTGGTGGGTTTGAACCACCAGCCTTCTGGTTAGTAGTCAAATGCCTTAGGCACTATGTCACCCTAGTTGACTTCAATTTGATAAAACCTAACTAACACCTTCCCAATACCTTGAGTCACAAGAAGGATATGAAGTAGCAAATGAAATGAGAGATCCCATAGCTTATTTTTCAGTAAGTGGGAAGACTGCATCAAGAAACACCAGAATTTTCCAAGACTCTTCATGATGAATTAATATCACTTCATTTCATTTGTGCTCAAGTCAATGAAGCCATTTTTGAGGTGAGATCTGCATCATCCAGACTGCTTTTATCGGCAAGAAAAGGATAATGACTATATGCTTCAATTCTAAGATCATCTGAGAAGAGCTAACCCTTAGATGCATTCTGCCAGTGTATCTAGGTACCCTCAGGCTGTTCATCTGCCAAGACATTTTATGACATGCTGTCATTCTGGATCCTGATGTTCCTGAGGAGGAGTGCTTCAGAAGAACATGAGATCTTTCAGTTGCCTCATAAAGATGACTGTAAGTCTTTGAATTAAAAAAAATGTATCATATTTATGTCTATCGAGTAAGCAAAGCCATGAATAAACTCCTTACTGAATTGTTTCAAGAGTGGCCTTCATTTTTCCTTCAGAGGTGTTACACGAGTCTTCCCAAACATCATTTCATTCAAGATTTCAAGTCATAGTCTTAGTAAAGATAATCATGATAATTTCTAAATGTTGTTGTTGTTGTTATGTGCCATCGAGTCGGACCTGACTCATAGCGACCCCTCCTTGGGTTTCCGAGGCTGTATCACTACGGAAGTATATTGCCCAACCTTCCTTCCGAGGAGTGGCTGGTGGGTCAAGGACAATTCCATATTCTGGTCACTTTTCTTAATTAAAAAGAGAACATTGCTAAGATGATAATTTGAACCCTGACATGGAGCTGATTTTCAAGCAATATGAAATGTCTCTTGCTGGATCATTGGCAATATTTAGGATGTTGGAGAAAGCAAGTTATAGGGATGTATGAAGCTTCTTTCACCCCCAAAGCAGGACAGCCTACTATTTATCCCCAGGTACAGTTTTGCTTGGCAATGCAATTTTTTTTTTTTTTTTTTAACCTAAAGTCACAAAGAATAAACATTGTCCTTCAGTGACATTCATATATACGTGAGAGAAAATCAAGAGCTGGTAGCTTTGTGAAATATCCACTTTGCTACTGAGAAGTAGCAGAGTGACTGGCTTCTCAATGACTGCATCAAAATTAGGACAAATGAGCAAGTTTGGGCAGAAGATATCATTTGATGAAGACACTCTTTCCATTGTTATCCCTTGCTCTGGACCACAAACCAGCTTATACTTTTCCAAAGCAAATTGGTTTCCAAGGTCTTCCCAGGTATATGTGGGTTCTTATGTAGTGCCTAAGACACTTGACTGCTAACCAGAAGTCTGGTGGTTCAAACCCACCAGCCACTCCTTGGAAGGAAGATGGGGCAATCTACTTCCATAGTGATACTGCCTCGGAAACCCAAGGAGGGGTCTCTATGAGTCAGGTCCAACTCGACAGCACATAACAACAACAACATGTTTAGCAACTAGTTAACAAGTAAAGAAAAAAATTGATTTAAACAGTAATTTATTCTGTCACCTAACAGAAAATTGAGAGGTAGAGCTGCTGACTTAATGGCTTATGCTTTAGTGAAGTCCCCGGGTTCTAACCATTTCTTATCATTTTCCATCTCTTTTTCTGTGTGTTGTACTTCCTAGGAGACTTTCTTGACTTTATTTTCAAATTATTGCATTTTTCACTAAAAGTTTCATTTAATGTTTTAAGACCTCTCTTTTGTTTTCTGAATATTTCTTTTTGAAATACAACATCTTGTTCCTGTTTCATGGATATAATAGTTTATCTTCTTGTCTCCTTAAGATATTAATAATATTTTTTGAAGTTTTTATTTACTGAATCTGCTATTTCCTTCAACTTGCTTTTTAAAAAATTTTTTGTTAGCCCCTATTCTTGTGCAGTTTTGTTGTTGTTGTTGTTCTTGTTTATCTGCTTATGTTTTAAATTTGGGAAGCTGTGGGCATGGTTGTCAAGAACTGTGAATGGTTTTGGAATTTACCCCACTTGCAAGCTAATAAGTTAGCTTGCTACAGTTTCGTGGATGCGGGCAGAAGACTTGAGGTTCCTGGGTTAGAGACAGAGGACTTAGTTACTCACAGTCCAGGAAATGGCATAAGCTTCATGTTCATATTGGTTTCCCTTGGCTTATAAATTACACTGGGACAACACAGAGCAAATGAGGTGGATATTCTGCACAGGTTCACTTAATTCCTCCATGATTTTGGTATGGTTACTCAGGGGTCAGCCATTCCTGTTGTCCCTGAAGACACCCCGGAAGGTTAGTCAAATGCTGTACACAGTGAAGGTTGTTGTTGTTATGTGCCATCGAGTCGGGCCCGACTCATAGCGACCTCTCCTTGGGTTTCTGAGGCAGTATCACTATGGAAGTAGATTGCCCCATCTTCCTTCCGATGAGTGGCTGGTGGGTTTGAACCACCAGCCTTCTGGTTAGCAGTCAAGTGCCTTAGGCACTACACTACCAGAGCTCCTACACAGTGAGGTGTAGGAGTCTTTTTTAAAGAAGATTTTCTGATTTTAGCCTTCATTGAGCCCTGCTTGCACAGTGGTTACAGCACTCATCTGCTAACCACAAGGTTGGTGGTTTAAACCAACCAGCCATTCCATGGGAGAAAGATGTCACAATTGGCTTCTGTAAAGATTTATAGCCTTGGAAACCCTATGGGTTGTTCTACTATGTCCTATAGGACATTGTTGCATATTACTTGGGAGCTTTGAAAAAGTCCCAATGTATAGGCTGAATTCCATACCAATAAAACAGACTATTGGGACCCAAGCATCAGTACTTTTAAAAACTCCTAGGAGATTCCGATGAGCAGCCAAGACTATGAACAAGGGTCTAGGGCAGTGTTTCTCAAACTTTTTATGAAGAACCAGTTTGTGGGTTTCTTTCTTTTTATTTAATAGACTTTATTTTTCAGAGTAATTTTAGGTTAATTTGTGTTTTTAAATTTGTAACTCATCATAGGTCAAAACTCTTGCAAAGTCACAAAAATGAGCTACTAGAAAAGATAATCGTGTGCTAAACTGGCACCTCGATATCCACTTTCCACAAAAATTTCTCTATGCTTATATAAATTTGCATATCTTGTCACAGAGTGGTAACAGGTCGTGGTCAGACCAGTCCACAGAGCATGCTTTGAAAGGGTATATTATCCCTTTCCTAGCACAAGGTGATAGGAGCTGTGGTAGCATAGTGCCTAAGGCACTTGACTGCTAACCAGAAGGCTGGTGGTCCAAAGCCACCAGCCACTCCTTGGAAGAAGATTGGGCAATCTACTTCCGTAGTGATACCGCCTCGGAAACCCAAAGAGGGGTCGCTATGAGTTGGGGCTGACTCGACGGCACATAACAACAACAACACAAGGTTAGGAGCTCTGGTAGCATAGTGGCTAAGGCATTTGACTGCTAACCAGAAGGCTGGCAGTTCAAACCCATTGGCCACTCCTCGGAAGGAGGATGGGGCAATCTACTTCCGTAGTGATACTGCTTTGGAAACGCAAGGAGGGGTCACTATGAGTTGGGTCTGACTTGATGGCATGTAACAACAACAGCCCAAGATGGGATCTTATCCTCTCTTATTTGTGCAAAGAATCTTACTGGAGCCTGAGGAGGGTTTGGGCTGGGCCTCTTCTGCATTTCTCACTCACTCCCTGCAGCCTCACTGATGGATCTCACCCTAGTCTGATGCATTTCTGGGATCTCTAAGCATGGGGTGAAAGGGATTGCTAATTACTGATGGCCTGTTTGAGACTTGCCAAGTGTTGTTTCTCCTCAGCTGTATCAATCAATTCAGGAAAAAGTTTTGAAAGTCTTAGCAGGTGATCTCATAAATATTTGTAGTGGATCTAATCTATAGGTTGTGCATGCAAGTGAAAAATCCACTAGAGACTTCAAGGAATGCAAATTCATTTTGCTTTCAATGTTGTTGTTGTTGTTGTGTGCCGTCGAGTCGGCCCCGACTCATAGTGACCCCTCCTTGGGCTTCCGAGGCAGTATCACTATGGAAGTAGGATTGCCCAACCTTCCTTCCGAGGAGTGGCTGGTGGGTTTGAACCACCAGCCTTCTGGTTAGGAGTCAAGTGCTTTAGCCACTATGCTACCAGAGCTCTTTTAAATTCACAGGTAGCAACTATTGCTTTCAATAGTTTTGCAAATTATTATAGCATGCAATTAAAATTGTCCTGTTACTTGGGCTGCATATTAATTCCCTAGGGCAGCCGTAACAAAGTACCACAAATTGGGTGGTTTATAAGAACAGAAATTTGTTGTGTCAAGGTTCTAGAGGCCAGCAGTTTGAATTCAGAGTGTTGGCCAGGCCATGTTCTCTCTGAGCCTCTATGAAAGATCCTGTCTCGTCTCTCCAGACTTCTGTAGCCCTAGGAGTTTCTTGGCTTGCAGCTGCAGCAGTAACTACATCCTCCCACAGCCATCTTCTCTCTGTCTCTCTGTGTCTATTCTCTTTTATAAGGACATCACTCAGATTGGATTAGGACCCACCCTACTCCAGTATGATCACGTTAACCAGTAATATCTGTTTACCTTCTTTCCAAACAGAGTCACATTCACAGGTAGCAAGGATTAAGACTTCAATATATTTTTTGGGGGGACACAACTCAAACCATACATAACAGGCTGGAATCTCCAAAGAACAACTGAAATTTCACTCAGGTCTGTGGGGATTGCCCACTGTTCTTGCACTGCTAAATGAGAGGACTCCAGTAATCTGCTAACTCTAGAAACTTGGCCCAATATTCTGCCAACATGGGAGTTTACTAATGGAGGAAGGAATCCCTTTAGGTTTAGAAAGTATAAAATTGATAGAGGAGTTTGAAATTGGTGGGACCTTTGTCTTAGGAGGATGTTCAGAATGAGGACATGTTATCCCACACTCACCCCCACCCCCACTCCCTTAGTTTGGAATCTAGTTCAGGCACAGTATCAGATTACTTGGCCATTACCTCTATTTTATTTCCTTTCTATTTTCCTTTCCTCTGTCAGACAGGATGGCATACTTCTCCTTACTAGAGAACCAAAGGCCACTCTTGTTGTTGTTGTTGTTATGTGCTGTCAACTCTAGATGCTGCTAATTCCACTCTCAGTCCCTTGTGTGGTCTTTAATAAAGCTGTCTTCAGTGGCCTTATTACTCATATTGACTTCTATTGCATTCTGATTATATTTCCTGGGAGTGAAAAATTTCATGGTTGCTCCCACTAGGTGTAACTTAGATCTGTCTCCCAGGAAGGAAGCAGGAAGGAAAAAGGGGATATGTGCTATGACTTTGGACTTGGATATCTGTCTCAACCCAGTTTTGGTCATTGATAAGGAATGGAAAATAGAGCTAATGTATATAATGTACTTCTTCAGAGTTCCATATTGTTTAAAGTTTTATACTGTGTGTGAAGGGCATGCATGTAAAACTCTGGCACACACAGTACTGGGCACATGAAAGCTTGTTAGGGAAGAAAGCCAGGAATGGGAATCTCAGCTTATGCTATAACAACAAAGGAGTTAGCTCACCAGTGGTATTTAATAGAAAATTATACCCAAATATGTACTATGTATGGTTATGGTGGGATTGTAACTGATACATGGCTGAACTGTGTGCAGAGTAATCTTTAAGCATTGAATACAGATGAAATGTTAATGAAACTTAAACACATTGAAAAAAAATAACTTCTCACAGCACACAGAGATTCAGGATCTGAATGCTGAATAATGCTGCTGTCATTATCTAATAGTTGCATAGCATTTTACCCTTTGTAAGGCATTAAACCAGAAAACCAAACCAGTTGGCATTGAATTGATGACCACTGTGGTGACCCATGTGTGTCAGAGTAGAAATGAGCTCCATGGGGTTTTCAAGGCTGTGACCTTCTGGATGGAGATCACCAGGCCGTTCTTCGGAGTTGCCTCTGGCTGAACCTGAACCCCCACAATTTTGGTTTGGAGTTGAGCGCTTTACTGTCTGTACCCAGGGGTTCTATTTATAGGCATTAGCATATGTGTTTCATTGAAATTATTGTTTTAGTGAAAGTGAATATTATTGTTACCATCTTACAGAATGCGGAGACCAAGGCCCAGAGAAGTTGCCTTGTACAAGGTCAGAGCTACCAGGTGTCAGGGATAGAGTTAGAACTTAGGGCTATCTGATTCCCAGACTCATACTCTCCACTAAAGAGAGTGATACAAAACTGGAATAGTAACATTCAGATCCTTCTGTGGCTCAGCTTCCCTCTTCTTCTCTTGACATCGTGAAGGAAAATAGTAAACGTTCACTTTATTTTTAGCTGACTGTCCGTAACTCACTGTTAAGCTGTGGTAAAGCCTTAGAACCTAAGCAGGGCCTTTCCTTCTTTCCTCAGTCTGAATTTTACCTCAACTAGATTCTGTGCCTCAAGGTTCTTTGTAGAACGAAAAGGAGAGATTGAACAAGATGGCTGTATGAATCAGGCCCTGCCTGAGGATAAGAATATCATGCGCTTACTGCTTCTGCCATAAAGATGAGGAAAAAGAGAGAGAGATGCAGGAGGGAAAGGGGAGAAAGACACACAGATGTGTGTGTGTGTGTGCGTGCGCGCGCGCGTGTGCAAGTAGAGAGAGAAGGGAGAGAGATAGGTAGATGGATAGGGGCAATGTTTGACACTGCTACTAGCAACCTAAGTCAACTGGCATCTGGAATCTCACCCTTTTTCTAGGGAAGGAAGGAGGCTCTTTCAAGAAATACCTGAGTATCTGAAGGGGCTACAGTTTTGATCACACTAAGGAAACCTTGCTTCAAGAAGGCAGCTTTTCCTGTTGAGAAGGATACTTTATCCCCTGAATTCCTATGTTAAAAAGAAATATGCTGTTAAGGGCATGGGAAGGGAGGAAATTTTCAATCCCTGCGACCAAATAACGTGTCTGTAGTTTAGATCCTTTGTGCCTGTCGTGGTGTCCGAGAACAATACTTGTGGAATGATCTCTGTACATCTCAATCTTTATCTTCTTTGCTGACAATGTTGTTGTTGTTGTTATGTGCCTCGAGTCAGACCCGACTCATAGCGACCCCTCCTTGGGTTTCCCAGGCGATATCACTATGGAAGTAGATTGCCAAATCTCTTTCGAGGAGTGGCTGGTAGGTTTGAACCGCCAGCCTTCTGGTTAGCAGTCAAGCGCCTTAGGCACTACGCTACATTGTTGCTGACAATGCTTCCTCTAATACTAATGAAATTTCTCTAGTTATAATTTAAATATGTGGAATGTTGATACTAGTGCTGCTGATGTATTTTTTTAGAAAAAGGAGTCCAATATTGCATTAATATCAACCCTGTGGGTCTTATATTCTCACCCTTTGTTATTCACATTACTGAAATTTTTACAAGCCTTCATTCAGCCCTCCATTAATGACCTTGAAAATGCAGGCATGATTGTAGTGATGTCTCATTCCAGCTGTGGTTTGAGCATCCCTGGATTTACTTCTGTTGTAGGTGAACTCTGCTAGTTTCTCACATTTCTGGATGAATACATTAGATGAACCTTTCCAGATTTCTCAGCTGCAGCGTTAATAAGATCAGTGGGTTTTTAAAAAATGTGAAATTGATTGTCTTTATGCTTAATGGGTAAACATTTACCTTTTAAGATGAATTATTCCTCCCTATTCCTATCTTCAATAAAAGCTGAAAATAAAGTCTCTGACTTTTTGATGAAAAACAAAAACAAAACCTGAATTTAAGAGAAGCTCTCAAGAGGTTATAACAGCCTGCAGAGTGGTTCAAGTTGTTTTGGTATTTTGAGTATGCTGCAGGAATATCATATGCTTATTCTTTTGGGAATCTGACAAGTGAAGAACACAAATTCAGTTATGTATTTTTTATGATAAAATTAAGAGAAATGTTCTTAATACATTAGAAAAAAGCCCAAATGAGGATAAACCATGCTTTAAAACCTTTCTACCCTAGCCTTTTAGATTTTTCTCTTGGTTGCTCTGTTTTGGAGAGTGGTTTGGTGGCTTAGGTGATATTTTTGTTCCTCTTAGTGCCCAGACTCTGAAGTCTCCCAACTTGTTGAACTGATTCATGGAAGGACGGGATTGCTGCCGTTGGAATGCTTGGCCAAGTACAGATGACAAACCTCCTTTCCGTGCCCCCAGGACTGAAGTTTGCTGACACTACCTCAAACAGCGTTGCCAGTGGAGGCTTCATCACCATGCCCCGTCCCCACACACCCCTGCACACACACTGGAGGACTGGCTGTGGAGTACTGATAGTCAGTCAGATCCTGGCAGGAAACAGATGCACACTGAAGAGCAACCCGTTAGAAAAGGATGGCCAGGGAATAGGGCAAACAGAAGATTTGGAAACCTTCGATCTGGTGGTAGTGGGCTGTGAGTGTTCAAGAGGAGGGAACAAGTTCAGAAACCTGGGGAAAGAGAGATGTGTGTGTGGAGAGCACAGGCTGGGAGGTCCTTTGGTGAATGGACATACCCTACAGCTTGAGATGATTTTTCAGCATCGGGGTACAAATATCCCAATGTCATTTTCTTCCCTCCTTCATGTCTTGTGGGTGGGTGCTCTCCATTGGCTGAACAAATTGGAAGCCAAAGAGCAAGAAGTCCTGCAGTTGGAGAGCACAGCTCAGGCTCTGGGGCCCAGGGCAGGGTGAAGGCTGGGGAGTGATTAGATCTGCAGAGGGAAGCAGATCTCCAGAATTCCCACAAAGGGACACCTCCTTTCAGGCTTAGCTGGTTTGACCCCCTGCCCCATTCCAGAATGCCATTATAGAAGAGAAATTAAATATTTTCTCCTGGAAATTAAATTCTTCCTCCTTTGACTGTAAACCCATATATGGGGGGAATATGTGAAAATGTGAAAGCAACAAAAATTTAGAGTTTTTTCCCCCGATGGCCTAGACAAGCCATCAACCATGTTGTGTGTTTATAATTGGAATATTTATCACTGTCTTTTAGCTTGGTTATTTTTTCTACTCTTTTCTATACTCTCAACACAAGCAACACTCTTTTCTGTACTCTCAACACAAGCAACACACATTCAGTAATGTGAACAGCATTTCTATTATAGAACCAAACCAAAAACCAAACTCTGCCGTCGGGTTGGATCCAACTCATAGCAACCCCTCCTTGGGTTTCTGAGGCAGTATCACTATGGAAGTAGATTGCCCAACCTTCCTTCTGAGGAGTGGCCAGAAAATAGATCATTATAAGTGTTGACATTTGTTTGGGGGCATAAAGTAGTGTGGTGTTCCAAAGCTCTCCTTTATGCTATTTCCAAACATCAAGGCCCCTGACATTCAGCAGACAAAAAGTTCTGAGTATTTACTGGTCTTCTATTCTAGTTTTTCAAGCTTTTTGTTTGGGTAGATTCACATCATGAGATTTCAGGGTAATAAATGGTATTTGTGTAATACAGTTGCTATTTGTAATGATTTTCTTGGCTCCCAGTCCTTGTAGATTTAGAATCTTCACACCCAGATTCAGCCACTTGATTCTCACCAGTACGTGGGCACTTCACCAAGGTCCCTGGACCTTTAGGAGACTGAGCATTGCGTGGAACTGAGAAGCAGTAGGCTAGTGGCTCCCACGTTCAGTCCCTGTGAGCCTGGGGCCCATTTTTACCCCAAAGCCAGTGGGTGGGTCTGGTTCTCTAAGATAGGGTTAGTCCCTACTTACCCTGTTGCCTCAATCCCTGTTTGGTTTTCTGTCTTGTAACCCAGGGGGCTGGTGCTTTGCTTTAACCTCTGTCCCAGGTCTTCTTAGGGACTGGTAACCTGTTAATGAACCCTAGTCCCTTTTGCCGGATCCCCACTATCTGCTGTTGGATTTTCTAGATTACAAACTTCTCACCTTCTGGAATAATCTTCCATCACCTGGGGCTCAAATTCCCTTTGAGCTCCTGTTCAGCCCTGTGTTCTGACTGGTGCCCACGTGTTACTCATGCCCTGTCCAGCTGCCTATCTGGACATTCATGTTTTGGAAGTTACTTTTAATTGATAATATGATTTCTTACATATTTTCCTTTTCATCACCTGTAAGAAATAAGATTGTCAGTCTGTAGATGAGCTTCGTAGGGACAAGGAACATTTCTGTCTTGTTAACCAGTATGCCTCCAGTGCCTGGAACAATTAGCACTCAATTTTTTAAAAATCAAATGACAAAAGAATAAATGAAATAGTGGCTTAGATGAGAGATTCTAAATTTTCGGATCTGTGTATGGACAAATGTGCATTTTTCTGATTGGCTTCATGAGGTTCTTTAGATTCCTCTTGGCACCCAGGCCTCAAAAGATTAATAACTGCAGGTTAAAAATGTGCAGTGAAGACAGAAACATATGAGTTGCTCTTTTGGAAACATTCTTTCAGGGTACTTGGGTATTCTGTAGCAGTGTATTGAAGCTGTTATTACCAAACAATGTTCATGTGGTCTGAAAGAATGTGTGAAGGGCCTCTCTTTGGGGATTAATAAAATTCGCCCTTCTAGAAATGAGGTGATCTTATGGTTAATCTTTAGGTCTTTGAAATGAATGAGGATGAGCAGGATCAGACTGTATGTGTTTCCCTAACTATAGCTTATCCTTTTTTCCTTCCAGAAAGCCTAATTTTCTGATAGCAAAATCTTTATCTTATTAAGTTGCTGGGTAGAAAAGCTTTTGTTCATTCTGTTTTCAGCCTGTTTGGTATCTAGTCTCTGTGACAAATTTATCTATTGGCGCTTGAGTAAATATACTGTGACTTTGGACTGCATGAGTGTTGATTTATGCAGCAGGGAACTGAGGGCATAGTACCTAACATGTAGATTATGGATGAACCTCAGTCAAATTTCCAGTGAATAAAGGAATAATTGCCTTAGTTTTGGAAGGCAGTATAATGAAGTGGTTAGGAAAGAGCATTCGTTTTGGATCAAGGCACTCCTGGGTTTGAATTATAGCCCTTCCATCTAGCTTTATGACTTTGGAACTAAGAATAGGAACTAGGAATACTCTTTGCTTTTTTGTGTGTTAAATCAGAAAACAGGCGTAAAAACATTTAGCACTGTGCCTAGGGGGCAGAGAGGCACTCAAGAAAAGGTAGCTATTATTATTATTATTAGCAGCAGCATTATTAGATCACTTGATGCATTTGAATTGTGGTGTTGGTGAAGAATACTGAAAATACCTTGGAATTCCAGAAGAATGAACAAATCTGTCTTGGAGGAAGTAGAGCTAGAATGCTCCTTGGAAGGGAGAATGGCTAGACTTGGTTCCTCATACTTTGGTCAAGTTATCAGAAGGGACCAGTCCCTGTAGAAGGACATCATTCTTGGTCAGTGGAAAAGTGGAAGACCTTCAACAAGATGGATTGACACAGTAGCTGCAAGGATGGGCTGAAGCACAGTGAGGATTGTGACCATCCAGGGCCAGGCAGTGTTTTGATCTGTTACACACAGGGGCACTGTGAGTCAGAGCCAACTCGATGCCACCTGACAACAACATTAGATCACTTGTGAGGATTGCGTGGAGGAGAGAAGAATAAAGTGTGTATGTGTGGATTTCTTTTAGCTCTTAAGAAGTTTTGGGCATGATTTAGGCTGTTGCATGTCTTTCAACCTCTGAACTCTGGATGTGCATCCAGCTCTCTTGTGGGATATTTAAGAAATACAGATGCCTGGCTTTCGAATCAGGTCTCTGGGGCTGAATCCTGGGCATGTACATTTTTACAAAACTGATGCACAGGCTTGGTTAAGAATCACTGTTGTAAATATTACATAAAGAGCAACTAAGGGATCTGATGGGAAGAGGGAGTGGGGTTTTCTAATATTTGTCCTATTTGGTGCTAGCTGGGAACAGAGAAGTATTGGTGAGTGATAAGCTACGGTTTGAATTTAGCTTATCTACTTATTATCTCTGCAGATTCTAAACTATATGCCCAGGAGGTCATGAGGCACATCTGTCTCTTGCATCTTAATATCCCTAGACTGACCTTAAACAAACTAACTTCTCTAAGCTCCTTGTCTTTATCTGAGAATAATTTTGATAACATGGGTATCAGTGTGGTAATAGGTGTTTAATACAATGCTGCCTTTTTTGGGGGTCACTGTGAGTCAAAATTGACTCAACAGCAAAAAGCTGTCGAAATAACATATTCATACAACATACTTAAAAGTAACCATTATGTATTTTTCCAGTTCTTCTATTCATACTATGCTCCCACCCAAATTTGTATTGAGCCAAATCTATTTGCTACCTCCTGAACTTGCCTTGTAGTTTTTTACCTTTCATTTAGCAAATATTCTGTACTTCTCTGTATACATCTATCATCATAAAGCTTCTTCTGACCCACACAATGTAGAGTGATGTGGTTTTTTTTTTAATTCTCATGGTTGCATTTAATTCGGCCCATGATCATAAACTACTTTGTGTCCTTTTTCTATTATTAGATTGAACTGTCAAATATTTTACTGTTGTTTCCTTCTCTATGCATTTATATTATAGCTTCTCACCTAGATTGCATTTATTTCTTTCTTTTTACTTCTTATTGTTGCTATGAATCTGAGTTTGGCCTGATGGCAGTGGATTTGATTTTCAGCTTATTGTAGTTTGGGTGAAAGTTTATGGAGCAAATTAATTTTCCATTCACCAATTTATACATATTTTGTTTTGTGACATTGATTGTAATCCCCTTCAACATAACAGGACTCTTCCCACTTTCTTCCTGGGTTCCCAGTTTCCACTTTTTCTTCTCTAGGCTGCATTTAAACAAACAGAGAACCTTGAAGGCAGGGGCAGTATCAAATTATATTTCATATAACAAGAGCTCAGTAAAGATGTATTTATTTTGAAAAATAATGGTTTATTTTCTTTTGATTCCTTCATTTTCTTTTATGAGTTTTTGATCAAAGTTTTTTGTTAAATCTCTTGTTGTCATCAGTTGTCTGGTGCTGTCAAATCGGTTCTGACTCAGTAACTCTATATACAGCAGAAGGAAACACTGCTGGTCCTGCAGTGTTCTCACAGTCCTTGCTATGCTCAAACCCATTGTTGCAGCTGCTGTGTCAGTCCCTGTCATTGAGTTGTTGTTGTTAAGTGCCGTCGAGTCATTTCCGACTCATAGCGACCCCATGCACAGCAGAACGAAACACTGCCCGATCCTGCGCCAGCCCCACAATCCCTGCTATACTTGAGCCCATCATTGCAGCCACCGTATCAATCCATCTCCTTGAAGGCCTCCCCCTCTTTTGTCGACCCTCC
>NW_006921901.1:1770536-1789999 GCF_000298275.1 Orycteropus afer afer | reverse complement strand
TTTGACAACTTCCAATTTTCCTAGATTCATACTTCGTACATTCCATGTTCCGATGATTAATGGATGTCTGCGGTTGTTTCTCTTCAATTTGAGTGGTGTCATTGAGCATCTTACCCTTTTTCACTGACCTTCTACATGATCCAAGCATGATCCTCCTGAGACTGGCCCCTCCTGACAACATGACTAAAGTACGAGAGGTGAAGTCTTGCCATTGTTCTTTCTAAGGAGCATTCTGTCTGTACTTCATCCAAGACATATTTGTTTGTTCTTCTGGCAGTCCATGGGATGTTCAGTCTTCTTTACCAACACTGTAATTCAAAGGCATTGATTCTTTGGCCTTTCTTATTGATTGTCTAGTTTTCACATGAATATGAAATGTTTGAAAATACCATGGCTTGGGTCAGTCTTACCTTAGTCTTCAAAGTGACATCTTTGCTGGTAAACACTTTAAGGAGATCTTTTGCAGCAGATTTGTCCAATGCAATATATCATTTGATTTCGTCATTGCTGCTTCTATGGGCGTTGATTGTGGATCCAAGTAAAATGAAATCCCTGACAACTTCAGTCTTTTCTCCATTTATCATAATGTTGCTTATACATCCAGAAACACTTCATTTTCCTTTATGGGTTTTTGATAAACTGCCTGCTGGCTAGTAGATCATTTGAGAAGATAGAATGCTTAGGAAACAAACTAACTGCTGAGGACTCTAAAGGTCTAAGAAGAATAAGACATTCTCCTTCTTCTCCCTTGTTTGCCTACCTGGTGACCTCCCATTTGCTCTTGAAGCTCACTTCTATGCTCCTTACCTTTCCAGATCCCACCTAGGAAGAGTCGACTCTTTCTCCACCTGAACTCAAAACACCTCTATTATGGAACAATGCTTTGAATCCCTTTGATTATTCATTTCTTTCTCCCACTGGCTTGTGAATTACTGAGGAAATGGATTTCACCGTAGATTTTGGCATTAAATACAGTACTTGACCCATAGAAAGCACTCATTAACTATTGACTCTTTATAAAAACACAGTGATACATTCAAGTTGTAGAAACCAATTATGGCAAAAGATGAAAACTATAAATGAGAATTAAATTGTAGTAAGTTCCCAGTGAGTGATACAAATAAATGCTGCATGGATTTGGAAAGGATCCATGGGGAAAATTAGGGAAAAAACATAGGACAAAGTAGAACTTTATGGAAGGATCAGATTTGGTCAAGTGTAGAAGACTGAGGAGGACATCCCAAGCAAGGGACATGAGTTCAGTGAAGGAACAGGAGCAGTGAATCAGTAAGAGTTTTTGGTCACAAACAGCAAAATCTTCTCTAGCTAGTTTAAATAAAAAAAAAGGAACTATTAAAGGATTTAAAGAATTCACAAAAAAATCTGTCTGGGCCAGAGAGCAAGATTTATATGTTAAGTTATATTCCTATACCCTAATGTTAAGGAGTCTAGGGCTGTGACTTTTCTGACTTCTACCTTGATGAGGTGAGACAAATAATGAGTGACCAAATCAGAATTCAGGGATAATATTAAACTATATGACCCACTCCCGCCAAAAACAACCAAAAACAAAACCCAAAACCTTTGTTGCTGTTGAGTTGATTCCTACTCATGGTGAGGCCATTTGTCACAGAGAACTGCTCCATAGGGTTTCTTGGCTGTAATCTTTAGGAAGCAGATTACCAGGACTTTCTTGTGGAGCACCACTGGGCGGATTCAAAGTGCCACCCTTTCAGTTAGTAGTTGAGTGCATACCAGAGCTCCTTAAAATTGTTAATGTTGTGTGTGTCAAATTGATTCTGACTCATAGAGACTTTGTAGGACAGAGTAGAGTTGCCCTTTAGTGTTTTCTAGACTGTAAATCTTCACAGAAGCAGACCACCAGGTCTTTTGCTCCCCACAGCCTCCAATTAGTTCGAACTACCAACCTTTCAGTTAGCGGCAGACTGCTTCATCATTGTTCCACCAGTGCACTTTAAACGATATTAGGAAGATAAATGGTGATTTTGTGCCTGGGCATGTTAGAATGGCAATGTTTACACCAGGTAACTTAAAGCAGAGGACTGTGGAAAAATATCAGGAAACACAATTGGAAAGATCAGTGAGAACCAGATCTGGAAAGTCCTTGAATAGCTTGCCAGAGAATGTGAAGTTTTCTCTGTGTGAAAGGGGAGCCATGGACCATATTTGAGTTTATGTATGTATATGTGTCTATGTAGAGGAGGATGAGAAGTATTCTGGAAAATATTATATTTTGACATCCTTAAAGGCTTGGTGATTTATTTACAGTAGAGACAGTTTGTGAAGAAGGATGAGTTAGGCCTGGGCACTAACAGTCCTTTTAGGACAGACTGGCTTTGGTGAGGTGGGGATCAGCTTGGGTGGCAGTAAAGGTTCATAAAGTGATGGAGTAGGATATGAGGGTTATCTGGCTGCAGTATCTGTCACCTCATTGACTACTAGGGTTGATTTGGCTGACCTGACTGGCTAGTCTGGTGTCCCCATTAATCCCTCTTCCTCCATGTGCCTTTCCCTACCCTACCTAGCCCCAAGGCTGCAAGCTCAGTTGAAAGAAATAGCTCTCCCCACTGGAGAAAGACCACTCTTTGGTCAAAGAGATGTCTTCCTCTACTGTTGTTGTTGTTGTTGTTATTTGCCGTCGAGTCGGTCCCAACTCATAGCGACCCCTCCTTGGGTTTCCGAGGCAGTATCACTACGGAAGTAGGATTGCCCAACCTTCCTTCCGAGGAGTGGCTGGTGGGTTTGAACCGCCAGCCTTCTGGTTAGCAGTCAGGTGCCTTAGGCACTATGTTACCAGAGCTCCTCTACTAGAACCTCCAAATATGCTCTCAGGAAATAATGGAGGGGGGAGTTATTGCTTCAAGGACGCTGAGTTTCTGCTAAGGCTGATGAAAAAATTTGGAAATGGATAGTAGTGATGGCTGCACAACATGGAGAATGTAATAATGTCACTGAACTGTACACTTGAAAATGTTTGAAATGACAAATGTTTTGTTATCCAGTGAAACCTGTGAGAGCCACAACTCTCTAGGACTAGTTTGTTTTTCTGGGTCTCATAAGTTTTCCACCTTTGACAGGGTATGATCTTACTCCTTTTCTATTGTTCTCTATTAGTGCAAGATATTTGAGTTTCCTTCTTAAAATACTGAGTTTCTGCCTTACACAGGATCTAGCTTTCATAGGTGTTAGTATCTATATTTTACCACAATAAAAATAATCAGTATTAGTTCATTAATTGTGGCATATATGCCATGTGAATGAAAGATGTTAGTAATAGGAGCAACTGGGTGCATGGGAACTCTCTGTACTTTCTGCACTATTTTTCTGTAAACTGAAAACTGCTATAAAAAATAAAATCCATTTAGAAAAAAGGAAGTGAGGGAGTGACTCAGTAACTCATGGGGCACAGTCAGAGGTTGTCCTTTCCTCCATCTTAACTCCCTTTAGTTCTTGCTGCCACTAGAACAATTTTCCATGAATTCCATCAAGCCCAGAATTCTTAGATGGTTTCCCATTCCCTGCAGCAGTGTATCCCAGAGGTTGGGATGCATATTCCTAGTGAAATGCAAGGTGATTTAAGTAGTACATGGGCATCGTTTTAAATAATATTAAGTTACATAGTGAGACATGTATTCCTTTTAAAATTCTCTTTCAATCCTTCTGCTTTTGACAGAAAAAGAAATTTTACTGTAAGGGTAGTATTTATCTCTGAAACTCATTGCTGTTGAGTCAGACCTGACTCATAGCGACCTCTCCTTGGGTTTCTGAGGCAGTATCACTATGGAAGTAGATTGCCCCATCTTCATTCCGAGGAGTGGCTGGTGGGTTTGAACTGCCAGCCTTCTGGTTAGCAGTCAAGTGCCTTAGGCAGTATACCACCAGAGCTCCTAGTATTTATCTAATACTTCCTAATATCCATTTTTAATAAGAGAACAAGTTTCAAGCTAAGTGTTCCAAATATAAGCATAGCATGCCATAATTTTAGTAACATTATTTTTAACAAAATTTATGGCAAATGATTTCCATTTTTTATATATGGTGGTGTTATAAAATTTTAATGTTCTGGATATTTGATGATATTTAGGAATTACTGATAATTTTCTTAGGTGTGATGATGGTTTTGTAGTTATGAAATGATATAATGATATAATGTCTGTGATCAGCTTTAAAATTACTCAGTGCGGTGTGTGTGTGTGTGTGTGTGTGCTGATGGGGGTGGTAGTGGTGGTAAGGAGAGTATAGGGAAACAAGGCTGAACATGGGTTGATAATTGGTTGTGCTGGGAACATGGATGTTTATTATAGTATCTCTATTTTTGTGAATATTTGGAAAACTTGGTAATAGAAAATTTAAAAGTTAAGATTTTAAAAAGTCAATGTTAAATAAACTGCTTAGTATGAGAATATAAGTCAAATTATCGAAAATCTATTAAACAAATAAAAGTAGGTGGTATGTGGAAAAGGCCTTAGTCATATTACTGAAGTTTGTGAAACACTGTCTTACTGGAACAAGTTCACGCTTCTCACTGGGAGATCTAAGGTCCTTCCTGTTGATGCCCTTTCTTCCCTCCTTTTTTGCCATTCAGGGCTACAACAGTATCAAGTCGCTGGGACTTCCTAGCATGGTATGCTCTCACATACCCGTGTCTTGATGCAGACTGTTCTATTACTTGGGAATGCTTTCCTCCAAACATATTTGCTTGGAAAATTCCTCTCTTTCTTTAACTCCCAACCCACATGATGGAAATGGGATGAAAAGAACATTCTGCAAGACCCTGAAGAAAGGAAGGCTTGAAATTACTTGGTCATTAGATGTGACTTCATGCCAAGGTAGGATGGAGCTAAGGGTAACTCCAGGAACTTAATGGTGGAATGATGGTGACTTTGACATTTGGAAGGTGACAGGGATTACATTTAGATTATTAGTGTTAAATAAGATTTTCTTACTGTTGTTAAACCCAAACATACTGGCACTGAGTTGATTCTGACTCATGGTGATCTTATAGGACCGAGTAGAAATGCCCCATAGGATTTTCAAGGCTGTAAATCTTTGTGGAAGCAGACTGCCACATCTTTCTGCGGGGGACCAGCTGGTGAGTTTGAACTGCCCATGTTTTGGTTGGCAGCTGAATGCCTTAACCACTGCTCCACCAGAACTCATTTGTTGTTGTTACGTGGCATCAAATTGATTTGACTTACAGTGAACCCATGTGCAGAGTAGAATTGTCCTATAGGGTTTTCTAGGCTGTAATCTTCACAGGAGCAGATGTCAGGTCTTTCTCTCTAGGAGTACCTGGAGTGCGTTAGAACCACCAACCTTTCTGTTAGCCAAGCACTTAACCTTTTTGCCACCATGGCTCCCTAAATTAGAGTTCAGGCATGCTGAATTTGGAGGTGTTCTCCGGAACTCTGAGACTGCTGATAGCAGTAGAAACTGACCAGGAACCATTTCTCTCCAACCAGCTCTTGAGTATTCAGTAGATCATTAACAAGAGAAATATTAGTCTTTTTTACTCTTCTTCCTCTTTCCTATGAGTTGTATTTTGAGTATTATTCTGAGGCAGAGAAAAAGAAGGGAGAAGGAGTGAAATGCAGATCAGTCATTCACTACTCTTTTGGGAGTGTTGAGACAGGGCTGGGGATTGGGAGAGTTAGAAACTAACTGTTGGTTGAAGTAAACTTTTCCGTTATTACTGAATTCTAATTATATTCCCCAGCCATCGTTTGATCTGACTTCAGATTGTTGAGAAATAGCTATAGTTAATGTGGTTTCACCATAGCTTGTGAACTGCAGATATTAACTGGAGAAGCCCTCCAAGATCTACCTGGGCTTTGTGGCCTTTTAGAAAACTTGAGTTTTAAAGAGGAGAAACAGTATGTTTATTTACAACATCTAAGGGAGATAGGGTGGGACCTTTACTCCAAGCATGGGTCACAGTTCTGTTTTCAAGTTTCTACAGCAAGGAGCAACTTTCTACTGGTCTCTTGACCTCCTGTTCTGGTTCTTTGAGAGGAAGTTTGTTGCACTGACACTCAAGGTAGGCATGCATGATCAAGAAGATTTTAACTTTAGTTGGAGTAAGTACGAAGCTGCTCTTTCATTGTATTGGGAAATTCCATTAAAAGAATGATAGTTCAATTTTGCCACTGTCCTTTCTAACACCCCTATTGTATCCTCCCTTTATTGGCTGCAGAAATTGGGGACATCATTACTGAGACATTTTGCAGTTATCCTCATTTTACATTTTAGGCAAGGAGCATGTTTTTCTGTGTATTTAAACTGAGGAATACATGATTACCACTTAAAGCCTCCCTGTGAGTATAGGATTTGACACTATTTGCACTCTGTAATTTATGACATTTTTGTAGCACACTGTTAGTGCTTGTAGAAAGCAGAGAAAATTAATCTGTAGGCAAAAAAAAAAAAAAAAAAGATGATAAGAAGAAACCACACACACCAATGTGCTTCTGTTATTCAGTGAAGTGCAAAATCTTTTCAGCAGTTTGTTTTGTTTGAATCAGTTTTCATTTCTCAGGACCCACTTGTTCTCAATTTTTTTACCAACTCATTTCTTTTGGTGTTGACATTTGTGCTCTGAAGTTTTCAGATGTCATGCTTGTAACTTGTTCTCTGGTAAAATGTTTCTTGAAATGCCAGGTTGTTTTCATCTCAGATAAGATTTTGGAGTCTGCCTCCAATGTTAATTTATAGACTTTTAATGATATGTGCTATTTCTTTTATGTTTCACTTAGTTAAGCACAAGATTTTGTAAATAGATTCAGATTTATTTTAACATATCAAAAGAGAGGGAACAAAGAGATTCTTATAGTAAAATTAAACATTTTTTTCAAATTGAGGATGTTGCTTGGTTTGTGTTCTTGTTTAATGTGCATTTTTATTATTTGGTGTGAAGTTAGTGTTCATAAAGGCAATTTGCGAACCTATGAGAAAAATAATAAGAGATGCATCAGAGTTGTGCATAGTATATTTAAAATGTACATCCCACAGCTTCCCTAAGGAATTAATTTACCATTTATCTAAATTGGAAAGCCAAAATGGAAGGTTAGCTGCTTCCTGTATATAAGGAGAAACCTTGGGAATGGTCTCTAGCTTATGGCACGCTTGGACCCTACATGTAGCTGTGTCATTGCTCAGTAGCCTGCTTTGCTCTGCCAAATGCATGCTATGCATGCCAAAATGGGCATGGCTGGAGTCTGTATTCAAATATTCTTTAAGATACATTGTTGCTGTAATGCATCCACCTGATGGTGTGGACAGATTGTTGTTGTTATTATGTGCCATCGAGTTGGATCCGACTCAGAGTGATCCCTCCTTGGGTTTCCAAGGCAGTATCACTACGAAAGTAGATTGCCCAACCTTCCTTCCGAGGAGTGGCTGGTGGGTTCTGTCTGCCAATTGAGGAGTGCATTTCTCACTTTTTGGTGAAAACCACCTCAAATTAAACACCAAACTCACTGTTGTTGAGTCGGATCCGACTCATAGCAACCCCTCCTTGGGTTTCTGAGGTGATCTCACTAAAGAAATAGATTGCCCAGTCTTCCTTCTGAGGAGTGGCTGGTGGGTTTGAACTGCCAGCCTTCTGGTTAACAGTCAGGTGCCTTAGGGACTACACACCAGAGCTCCTGAAAATCACCTAGGGAGATTTTTCACAATAAAGATTTCCTAGACCTTGAACCCTGAGTCAGTCTTTCTGGGTCTAACCCCAGGCATTTGTGTTTTGATTCATTAGAATCACCTGGTGTTCTGGTTACCTAGTGCCACTCTGACAAGAAATATACCACAAAGGGGATGGCCTTAACAAACGGGTTTATTCTTACAATTTGGAGGCTTTAAATCCAAGTTCAAAGTGCCAGTCTCTAGAGGCTGGTAAAAGCCCTTCAACCTTGGGGTCCAGCTCTGCCTCCTGCTCCTGGCCCACTGGAGCTAGAGGTGTTTCTTCGCTCAGACAGCTGCTGGCTGCTGAGGCTGAGAAGCTCCAAGGTTGACAAGTAAAAAGGCACAGTCCCGATGTTACTAAACCACACAGCAGGCCATTAACTTAAGTCCATTTTAAGTCCCAAGGTCGGCAGAGCATAGCAGGCTGCTGAGCAATGACACAGCTACATGTAGGGTCCAAGTGTGCCATAGGCTAGAGACCATTCCCAAGGCTTCTCCTTATATACAGGAAGCGGACCACATCCCAAAGGCAGCTACTCAGCTGCTTGTGGTAGACCTCACCATGGAGTTGATTGCCAGTCTCATCATGGGGAATAACTACCACCAGCTTCCCAGCCACTCATGCAGGCCCAGCCAAGTTGACACAAAGTTGTCCACACCTGGGAAGCTTTTATAACATGCTGATGCCAGGGCTTCATCCCAGATCAGTGAGTCACACCCTTTGGGGGTGTGAGGCCTGGGAAATCTTTACTGATGTTCACAAAAGAGTGAAAATACCAGACTGATTTAGCAGAAATGGCCCTTGACAAACTTCATTTAATGTCCTAGGGCATGCATAACTAGGGTCAGGGCTGAGATGAATTTATTAAGGGCCATGAGTAAAGATAAGAATTCCTATCAGTGTCCAGTGAGATTCCCTGAGGTTGGATGATGATGATGATGTGGCAATATGCTTTATTTCAGTTGTGTTTCTATCAGCTCTAAGTGGAGGACTTCTGTCCTTATATTTCTTTATGCATGTAAGATTTTTGTCTGCTTAATTAACATCATTTAATATACATCTGCTTGCATGTTCTTATAATATTTACCATTAATTAAATGAACAAATTCTTTAACAATTAAGAGGACTTACAAAGAATTAAAATATACCTTGGCTCTTTGCTATCTATACTGAAGGAAACAAACATCTGAAATGTTTCACTGATGTGTTTTGAAAGGTAAATTTACTATGAAATATGGGATTCCTGATTTGTGAGTGATCTTCTGTGCAAATGTATAGATTACTTTCAGTTTCAGTATGCTTTTTCCAATGGTCATAATAGCATGCTAATTTCTGTTAGGTATATAGGAAATTTGGATCCCCACATTGGGAGCTCTGGTAGCATAGTGGCTAAGGCACTTGATTGCTAACCAGAAGGCTGGCAGTTCAAACCCACCAGCCACTCCCCGGAAGGAAGGTTGGGCAATCCTACTTCCGTAGTGATACTGCCTCGGAAACCCAAGGAGGGGTCGCTATGAGTCAGGGCTGACTCGATGGCACATAACAACAACAACAACATATCCTTCATCCCATTTAGAAGTCAGACCATGCAAAAATTGGAGTTGGCTAAAGCACAGAGCAGGGAAGCTCAGAATTTTAGTTCTAGAACTTTCTTTTTCTGTGTATTGGTTCTGTGACCTTGTACAAGCCACTTAAGGTCGCTGGGGGCTCATTTTCCTCTTGTATCAAATGGCAGTCATTAGCCTGAAAGGAAGAGATTAGACCAGTTAAAACTCTTGAAGTCATTCCAGCTTAAGTCTACATATATTTCCTTCTATTTTCTTGTTTTAAAAACAAGAATGTTGTATGGTTGGGTGTGCCAACTTTGAGTTACTTGTTCTAAGTCTACAGGTGGGGAGCATGGCCAAGGCTATGTCAAGGGAGGGGGAGTCAGAGCTGAGCAAAGCTTTCTATCCTGCAAACATTGGCCACCTCTCCAAGCTTGTTCCTGGTTGCTATGGTTTTCTGTGCCTCCTGGTTGAGAGATTCATGTGTTTACTAAATAATGTGTGGTAAAGCCTCAGTGGGACTCCTGAATCATTTGTGAGGGATTAAAGACAATTTTACAGAGTTGTTTGCTGACTTGGATAGTTGCAATGCTAAAAACATGTCCTTGTTAAGATATGGATACGCATTTATAATTAGGAAGAGTTTTAATGAAACATTCATGACTATTTTCTGCATTTCTCTGGAAAAATGCATCCACAGTAGGGTTTTTCATTCAATTGCTTATTAGAATGCATTCCTCTGCCTGAGTAACCTAAAGATAATAGTAATTCTTCTCTTTTGCAAAGATGTTATTGGACCTACAAATATCTTTTGGTCTCTTGAGGAGGAAAATGCTCCAGCATTTTCACTCTTTAAATTACTGAAATGAAGGCAAGTGATTACATTGTAATATCCCCACTTGCTGCTTGAGAATTCCATAGAACACAATAATGCTAGATGGATTATTTACCAGGTAGTTTGTGAAGCATATACTACCTGCCCTGCTGCAAGCCCTGTTGAACTCTTGCAAGCTGTCTTCTCTGGATGATTTCAGTTGGCTCCTCCAGATCTGCCCTCCACCCTTCTCCATTCTCCTCTGTGTCCTTAAAGCTAAGCCATGTGACTTTATCTATCAGGCTTCCTCACCCTGCCGTCTGGAATCCAGCTGAGCTTGTTTGATGGAAGACATTGGAAGGAGATTGAAGGGTTGGAGGAGAGTGAAGTCAGAGCAGCCTACCTTGGCTGCTGTCTCTTGGCCTGTGTGTACTGTTGTTAAGTGCCATTGAGTTGATTCCAATTAATAGTGACCTTGTGTAACTTTCCTATAGGGTTTTCCAGGCTGTAAGTTTTACAAGAGACAATCTCCTTGTCTTTCTTCCATGGAGTACCTGGGTAGGTTCAAATTGTGAAACTTTCAGTTAGCAGTCAAGCTCTTAACTTTTGCACCAGCATGGCTCCCTCCTTTTAATTTCTCCAGGGTCCAGTGCCTCCTCCCTCCCCTTCTCCCTAGGACCTGGGGTGGCAGTGGCTCCATTGTATTG
Organism: Orycteropus afer afer; assembly: GCF_000298275.1. Taxonomy (NCBI): domain Eukaryota; kingdom Metazoa; phylum Chordata; class Mammalia; order Tubulidentata; family Orycteropodidae; genus Orycteropus; species Orycteropus afer. The sequence continues at coordinate 1,779,232 of NW_006921901.1, read as the reverse complement.
TCCTACTGTCTTACCTGCCCCAATCAAAAGCCAAACCCATTGCCATCGAATTGAATCTGACACATGGTGATCCCACCTGTTAGGGAATTGAGCTCCATAGGGTTTTCTTGGCTATTATCTTTCCATGAACAGATTACTAGGCCTTTCTTCCATAGAGCTGCTGTGTGGGTTTGAACTGCCATCTTTCAGGTTAGGAGCTGAAAGCAAACCTTTGTGTCACCTAGGGACCTTCTTCACTGCCCCACTCCTTATTGCATCTTTCTCAGCTCTTCATTCATACTAGTGTGCTATCTCATACCTGCTGGGACCCTTAGTGATTCACTGGCTGAATAGTTGATGTGATGGTTAATGTTATATGTCAACCTAGCTAGGTTATGACTCTCAGTGGTTTGACAGATACTATATGATCACCTTCCATTTTGTGATCTGATGTCAGCAGCCAATCAATTGGAAGGGGAGTTTCCTTGGGGGTGTGGCCTGCCTCCAGTGTATAAATGGATGTTCTGGCAAAGCTTGATCATTTTTTCCACTGCCTCATTGCCTGACCCTGAATCTTGGGATGTAAACTTGAAGAAACCTCTAGCCTGCGGCCTCGCCTACAGACTTTGGATTCTCCAACCCCTGCAATCCCTTGAGCTAGCAGAAGCCTCCAGCCTGTAGCTTGACTTAACAGATTTTGGGTTCATCAGCACCTGCAACCACGTGAGCCAGCAGAGGTTTTCAGCCTTTCATCTGACCCACAGGTTTGGGACTTGCTAGTCCCCACAATTGTGTGAGCTATTTCTTGGCAGTTAATTTCTTTATATATATCTCTATATAAGGAGTTCTGGTGGCACAGTGGTCAAGCATTCGGCTGCTAACCAAAGTCAGCAGTTTGAACTCACCAGCTGCTACACGGGAGAAAGATGAGGCAGTCTGTTTCTGTAAAGATTTGTAACTTTGGAAACCCTAAAGGGAAGTTCTACTCTGTCCTATATGGTTGCTATGAGTCAGAATCAACTGGATGGCAGTGAGTTTTGTTTTTGGTTATATATCAAATATGCAGGAGCTCTGGTGGCATAGTGCCTAAGGCATTTGACCGCTAACCAGAAGGCTGGAGTTTCAAGCTCACCAGCCACTCCTCAGATGGAAGCTTGGGCAATCTACTTCCGTGGTGATACCACTTCCGAAACCCAAGGAGGGGTCACAATGAATTGGATCCGACTCGATGGAAGTGAGTTTTTTTTTTTTTTAAATCTATATATGCTTCACTGGTTTTGCTCCTTTAGAGAACCCAGACCAAGACAGTTGATTATAAAAGATCTCTAAAGAATCTCTATAGCAACATCAGTACCCTGGCGATACTTCTAATAATTACATCTTGATTTACTTAGAGTAAGTGGATACTGAAGTGATTTGGCTGGGAAGCAACAATTATCCTTAATTCTAAATACATCTCCCATTATATTTTTGTTTGTTTGTTTTTAAAATAATCTCCATTGCATGGTGGGGTGTGACAAGATGAACATTCTATATTTTCTGGTGGGATGATAAATTGCTCTAAACTTGATGAAAAGATATTTGGCAGTTTGTAGCAAAGGCCTTCAGAATATTTATCTTGTTTACTCCATAATTCTACTTCTAGCAATCCATCCAGAGGAAATAATCTGAATTGCAGTCAAGGATACATACACAAATACTCCAGTCATATTGTTATTTATAGTGATTCAGAATAATACAAATAACTAAATGTTCAGCAGTGAGGAACTGGTTGCATAAATTACAATATATCTATATAGTATACTATGCAGTCATTAACTCTAAGTTTACAAAAAATGCTACATAATATAAAAAAATCACAGTACAAAATTTTATACAGAATATGATCTTAATTGTTTAACTAAATATGTCGTGTGTGTGGTGCGATAGGTTAAATGCTCAACTACTAAGCAAAAGGTTGGCAGTTCAAACCCACTCAGAGTACCTCGGAAGAAAGGCCTGGTGATCTGCTCCTGAAAGGTCACAACCTTGAAAACTCTACAGAATGTAGCTCTACTCTGCACATGTATTGTTGGTGGTGTTAGATGCTGTCAAGTTCATTCTGACTCATCACAACCTCACATGTGCAGAGCAGAGCTGCATCCCAGGATTTTCAAGGCTATGAGACCTTTCAGAAGCAGATGTCCAGGCCTGTCTTCAGAGATGCCTCTGGATGGGTTTGAACTGCCAACCTTTCGGCTAGTAGTTCAGCACTGAACTGTGTGCATCACCCAGGATGCACAGTGTGTGTCTGTGTGTGTATATATATATCGAGAGAGAGGGAAGGTAAGAAAGAAAAACTGCACACCAAGAAGTCACCAGTGACTATTCTTTGGCAGAGAGATTATGGATGATTTAAATTTTTCTTCTTCTTTTCTATGTTTTACAAGTATACATTACTTTAAATATTATTTTCCCGTATTTAAACACAGTAACCTAAATGAGAAAACATGCCTTTTTAAAAACATGATGCCTTTAAAAACAGAGAATCTGAGTGTTTGATATGATCACGTGTTCTGTTACCTTCTCTGGTAACAACTAAGGGCTGAGAGAATGAGTTTGAGCCTCTCAGGACCATGGTAGGGGGTCTAACCCCATGATGCTGCATTTCACATCCCAGATGGGCACATCTTATGTGGCTGCATTTTCTAATCTTCTGTCTTTCCTTGCCAGAATAGAGCTGGTTGCGTATTGCCTTTTCCTACATAAATTTGAAGCGCAAAATTTGGTCTGCCCTCACATGTACCTAATGTGTTGATTTTATTTCTGAGTCTCTTTTGGGAATTATTTTTTCCCTTGGCCACAATCATTTTGCCTTGCCAGCGATAAATTTTTAAAATACATTCTTTTAGATCAGGTTATGGGAAATCAATTTTACTTTTCATTCCTTCCACCCCCAAATTGTGCAAAACAGTGATCCAACTTCCCAGTTTTCTATATCCTGTAGACTTTCAGATGTGGAGTCAGAGGGGTGAATTTTTTGGGGCAGGATTAAGTTAGGATTTAGCACACGGCTTGTGTGCCTTTGAGTCTCCTGTGAAAACGAAGATAACTAGAGGTGGGAGGCAGAGTCATGCACAGTCCAGCTTTATCATTCAGTACCTTAGTGGGTTAGTTTGTTAAGTAATTAGTTGTTGCTTTGGACAGGAGAGTGCGAGGCCCAGAAGAAATGAGGCAGTTGCAATTAGAATGAGAAAGGAGTGAGAATGACAGAGTGCTTGGGCTATTGCTCCAAACCATAAGCAGACTCGAGGTTCCAGGCCAGGAGGCAAAACTAGGGAATAAACACTTGGAAGAATTACACTATAAATGGGTCTTGTCTATTTTGTCTCTGTGTGTGAGTGTGATTTGGGCAGGTCTTGCTTATTTTTAATACTGCCTAAGCACAAACTGTGGTAAGGAGTTCTGGTGGCATTGTGGTTAAAGCATTGGGGTGTTATCCCAAAGGTCAGCAGTTCTAATGCAGCAGCTGCTCTGCAAGAGCAAGATGAGGCAGTCTGCTTCCATAAAGATTTACAGCCTTGGAAATACTATGGTGCTATTCTATTCTGTCCTATGGAGTCACTACAAGTTTAAATCGACTTGATGGCAGTGGGTAAGTCTGGAAAGGAGTCCTGGTAGCTCACTGGTTAAGTGCTCTGCTGTTAACCAGAAGATTGCCAATTTGAATCCACCAGTGGTCCTGTGGGAGATCTGCTCTTGCTGAGTCAGGATCAACTCAATGGCACACAACAACAGAGCACAGCTTGTTCCTGAAATCATAACCAACAAGCCTAGAATTTGTTGCCATCTGGTTCAGTGAAGAGTACGCAATATAGTAACCATTGTCATAATACCTGTCACTTATTGAGCATTTACTATGTACTAGGCACTATACCAAGCATTTATATAATCATATCTTTTAATCCTCTCAGCAATGCTATGAAGTAGATTTTGTAATTCCCATTATATAGCTGAGGGAAGCAAGGCTCAGGAAAATGAAGTTTGGACTTATGGTTAATGAGTTGTTGTTGTTGTGTTTTGCCATCGAGTCAGATTCGACTCATAGCGACCCCCTCCTTGGGTTTCCGAGGCGATATCACTACAGAAGTAGATTGCCCATCTTTCCTTCCGAAGAGTTGCTGGTGGGTTTGAACCGCCAGCCTTCTGGTTACCAGTCAAATGCTTTATGCACTATACCACCAGAGCTCCTATGGTTAATGAGTAGTAGAGCTGAATTTTGAACTAAGAGCCTATCTTCTGACTAACGATAAAATGTTATCTCCCTAGTGGTAAGGAGTCCTGAGTTTGAGTCCCAGCTCTGTCAGTCATCGTGTGACCTTTCCCAAGCATTGAACATCTCAAAATCTCCACCTCTTCGTGTAAAATCCATAAATAACATATAATTTATAAAAGGTAGGTACTTTAGAGACTGCAAAGTACTTTTAAACATATCCTCTTATTGTATCCTCATAGCACTTCTGACCCGTATTGAATAGGATACATTGCCTATTAGCTTTAAAAGAGGAAATAGAAAAAGGGAGACATTTTTCTTATTTACTTGCTTTATTGTTGTTGTTGCTGGGTGCCATAGAGTTGATTCTGACTCATAACAACCCATGTGACAGAGTATAACGTCCAATAGGGTTCTCCTGGTTGAATACTGACATAAGCATATTGTCAGTTCTTTCTCCCATGGAGCTGCTGGGTGGGTTCAAGCTGCCAATCTTTTGGTTAGTAGCTGAGCGCTTAACCACTGTAACACAAGGGCTCCTTGCTTTATTATTAACTCACACTAAAAACAAACTCACTGATGTCGAGTTGGTTCTGACTCATGGTGACCCCTCCTTGGGTGTCCAAGGCAGTAGTATCTCCACGGAAGCAGGTTATTAGACCTATCTAAGTGATCAAACACAGAGAAATCTCAGCAGTCTGTCTACATACAGTGATTGCTTTGAGAACATGACCTGTAGCCTGTCCCTAAACCTGGACCCAGAGGAAAATGAGAAAGGAGACTCTTGTGAATGTTACCATAGGCAGATGTGTACCATAAGCTAATGAAGGTCAAGCCCCCTCAATTGCATGGTCCTCTCCCTAGGACTTGACAGGGGTCCTAGGTATGGATTTCTAAGATCATATGTTTTTGCAAAATTTGTGAAAATAAGCAATTTTCACTATGATTGGTTAGGGCCATTGTGTCTTTCCACTCAGCCATCCCCTCCATTGTATTTCCCCTTGTTGCAGGTGGTGGTAGAGTGGTGTTGGGCAGTTTGGTATGCAGGAAAAGAGAAGGTCAGTTGGGGATACATTTAGTTTGGATTTAATCACTTACCATTTCCTCTTTTTCTATATATGCTCTGGCCTTTTTGCTTTTTAAAAATTGGGTTCTCCCTTGTGTTGTACCCTTCCCCCAATGCTTTATGTCAAAATTCCCAGGTCATTGAGGTTCATGTCCAATGCACTTCCTTCACCTGATTCTCCCACATGGAAGCAATCCTCCCTCCTTTGCATTCTCACAGGGCTTTATTGATCTTGCTCTCTTGACATGTAGCACTCGTTTGTCACCTATTTCTGTGTTGCTTTCTTTCTTTTTTCTCACGTCCTCAGTAGTCTATAAACTCCTCCAGGATCCTCTCATTTCCCTTTTTAAAATCCTTGTACCCAGTGGTTATACTTTCTAGTATTGTCTTTCTGTCCAGACTGTAAACTCCTTAGGTGCAGGTATTCAGCCTCTTCAGCATTTTATCCTCTTCCAATACCTTGTTGGATACCTTGCACATAGTAATCTCTCAGCAAATGCTTGTCAAATGAATAAATCTGCTTTTAGACTTAAAGGAGAAAACAGAAAAGGGAGAAAATGTTCTTATTTTATTATTGAGTTGTTTTTTGAAAAATTGAGTGCTCAGCAAAGGTGACTGTATTATTTATTGATCTATTGCTGCATAACAAATTTCATCAAAACTTTGTGGCTTAAAACAACAATATTTATTACCTTACAGTTTCTATGGGTCAGGAATCCAGGCATGGCTTAGTTGTGTCCCTGGTTCTGGGTCTCTCACAAGACAGTCGATACCTCAAGGCTCAACTGGAAAAGATCTGCTTCCTAGTTCACTCCCCTGGTTGCTGGCAGAATTCAGTTCCTTGAAGGTTATTGGACTGCAGTTTTAGTTCCTCATGAGCTATTGGTCTGAGGCTTTTCTGGGTTCCTTGCCACATGGGCCTCTTCATAGAACTTCTTGCAATATGGAGATTTGCCTCATCAGGCAAACAAGCAAGAGGACAAAAGAGAGAGAATGTGTGAGTAAGATGCAAGCACAGTCTTTATAACCCAATCTTAGAAGACATCTCAGAAGTTCTGCTGTATTTGGTTTATTATAATCAGGTTACTGGGTGCAGCCCACGCTTAAGGGGAAGGGACTACTCAAGGACATGAATACCAGGAGACAAGGATCATTGGGGGCCATTCTAGCAGAAGACTGCATATTGAGTACAGAGCTGCATTTGTGTAATTATATAACTATATTATATATAGTTAAGTTATTGCTAGCTTCCCATTGAAGAATAACTTTCAGGAATGGGAACACAGCAAAAACAGTGGAAGAAAAAGTTGGAAAAGTAGTTTGAAGATGGGCCATCATGGATCTAGAACTGGCAAGTGAAGGAATTCAGATTTTACCATAAAGGCAAGGGAGAATCACAAATGCATTTGAACACAGAGATGATCCAATTAGAGGTGTGGTTCTAAACAATCAGATGGGTTGGGGGGAAAACAGTTTTGAGATGAAGAGGCTTGTTGCTTGGCAATTGCAATCCTTCAGATGACAGGAAATGAAAAGAGTTAATAACAGAGTGAATGAAAGGAGGAAAAGTGACCAGAGATATTGCAGAGGATGAGTAGCAGAACTTGGTAGCTAAGAAGAGAGGAATCAGAGGGATCAGATGGCCTACTAGCTGTGGCCTAAACAAATAGATTTATGATAATAGTGTAGTAACAGAGACAGGAACACAGTGGAAAATCAGAGTTGGGAGAGAAGATGTTAAATTCTGACAGAACATCTATACAACGTCCCACTAGCAATTAGAGAGCAGGGATGTATTTTATCCCATTTTTGCATATCCAGTGGCTAGAATAAGCAGCTAGTGCTCACTACACAAGTGCTGTGAATTCACTCCATAGACAGTTTATGCAGAAAATGGGCATTGTATTCAGTCTGGTCTGAATCTCTGTTTAAGTGGTTCTGTGTTTTTGGTTTTGGGGCCACATACCATATTACATACTTACTGCCCTTGAGTCGGATCTGACTCATAGCGACCCCTCCTTGGGTTTCAGAGGGGATATCACTATGGAAGTAGATCACCCAATCTTGCTTCCGAGGAGTGGGTGGTGTGTTTGAACCACCAGCCTTCTGGTTAGCAGTCAAATGCCTTAGGCACTATGCCACCAGAGCTCCTAGGAGGACTAAAAAGAGTGTGATTCTTTGCCTTGTGGTACCACCAGCCCTTTCTGCTTAACCTGTGTTCCGGTGGCTTCTCTCCTCCTGCATGATGCTGGTATTTTATAGCGTATATGATGCAGATGCCATTTTCCCCTTGAAGACAGGTGGTGACTAAGGTCTGAACAAAGCCATCAAGAGCCATATTGGCTCATCAATAATAAGATTTTAATTTTATTACTTTCTTAAATGAGTTCCCAGTCACTTACATCCTTCAGTTTCCAATATTTCTTACACTAGTCTGCAGGTGTCCCTAGAGTTACCCGTTTGGTTTGCATGGCATAACCTGAACTTGGGTTGTAATCCTCATATTGTGGGCATATTTAAAGTCACCCTGGGCCACCTGTGAGAAGTTTGCTTTTTCTGGTCCAGAGGCAGGAAAGTTAAAAAAAAAAGGGGGGGGGGCTGCTTCAGATATTTTTGAAAAAGGTGGCTTACATGCCATCTCTCTCATTCAGTCTTCACAGAGACTCCATGAAGTGATACTACAGCTGTATTTTTTCCATTTTAAAGATCACAAAACTGAGATTTACAAAAATTAAGTAATTTGACCAAAACCATACAGCTAAAATATTATATTGCTTGAATTTATGGATATATAAAGGGGAAATATTACCATGTAAATGTTTTCTTCTGGGGCAATATTTACTAGTTTTTGCTTTCAGTTTTTTTTTTTTTTTTTCATTGAAATGGGAAAATTATCTACCCTTTTCCCAGTTTTCAGAATTAATACTGTAGGAGACTTGGAATCAGTGTTGCCCTTGCTTGTACTAGCTCCTCCTTTCATCCTAATTTGCATTTAACTGCAAGATTCTTCTTCCTGCAGTGTTCTGTCCATAAAGTCACTCTCCAGCTCAAACACCATCAGTGACTGCCCTTTACTTACAGGATACAATCTAAATTCCTTAGTCAAGAGATTCTCAGTGTCTTCCTTTCTAATTCACAGCATTCTTTTAAAAAATAGTTGCATGCTTGAAGGGGTTAAAAGACTCAGAATCACACCAAAAACAGCCAGGGTCCACTACAATACAACCCCTATTGCAGTGACAAATGGTCTCATAATGCCCATAAAAGCAGCCACAGGTAGCATGGCATCCTCATCCTCTTGGGTGCTCTTTGGTCCCATGTTGCAGGTTGAGCACTGGTGCCAGGGTTCTGCCCTCTGTGTGCTTCAGAGTGAACACTCCTTCGGGCTCTGCCATGACA
>NW_006921901.1:1768444-1769901 GCF_000298275.1 Orycteropus afer afer | reverse complement strand
TTTTTTTTTTTCTTTTCAGTACTGCTCTGCACTACACTCTCAGTTCTCTCTACTTGCTCAAAGAATGTAGCTGTAACTATGGCTTTCCTTGGTGGAGCAAAACTATATTTTTTACAATAAAATTTAGCTTCACTATAAGATGGAGACCACAGCACAACGTGGAGAGTTACTTCCACAGGGCATGTTCTAGCTTTGAACTTTCTCTATGTACCTCTTCCCTGACCCCCCTCATCCTCTACCCAAACCAACCAGCTACAAGCATAAAACAGCAAGCCCCCCCCCCCGCCAAAAAAAAAGAACCACACTAAACCTACTGCCATTGAATCGATTCTGACTCATGGTGACCCTATAGGAGAGAGTAGAACTGCCCAATAGGGTTTCCAAGGCTGCAAATCTTCACAGAAGCAGACTACCTCATCTTTCTCTTGCTAAACAGCTGATAGGTTTCAAGAGCTGGCCTTTTATTTAGTTGGCAGAGCTCCTAGCTATCTATAAGCATACCTCATTTTATTGCACCTCAAAGATTTACATTTTTTACAGGTTGAAATTTTGTGGCAACCTTGGGTGTAGCAAGTCTATCAGTGCCATTTTTCCAATAGCATGTGCTCACTTTGTGTTTCCATGTCCCATTTTGGTAAGTCTCACATTATTTCAGACAGTATAGTGTAAACAACTTTTATAGGCATTGGGATGCCAAAAAATTTGTGTGTCTCACTTCATTGCAATATTCACTTTATTGGCGTGGTCTGGGACTGGATCTGCAGTATGTCCACAGGATGCCTGTATAGGCGCTCTGCTCCTGCCAGACAGCTTTTGCTTACCACAATCCTTGCTCCTTTTTCTTCTCCTACCCAAATCTCAACTAAATTTCAAGATCTGGTCTAATTTTTATTTCTACCCTGAAGTTTTCCTAATGACGTCTGCTCTGGTGATCTCTTGCTCTGAATTATCCTAATAAATATAATTTTTATTTTTTGTATCATTAATTTGGTGCTTGTATTTTGAGTACTTGTGTGTGCATCCCTTCCTCAACAAAATTGCAACCTCTTCGAGGACCAGGTGTATATTATATGTGTATCCATTACGGAACCTAACATGCTGCTTTTGCAAATGAAAAAACCAATTGCTGGTGAGCCAACTCCAACTCATGGCAACCCCATGTGTATCAGAGTGAAACTGTGCTCTATAGGGTTTTCAGTGGCTGTTTCTTCAAAAGCAAATTGCCAGGACTTTTCTAGCGAGATGCCTCTGGGTGGACTCAAAAGCCAACCTTTCTCTTAGCAGCTGTTCTGGTTCCCTAGTGCCACTCTGACAAGAAATATACCACAAATGGGACGACCTTAACAAACAGGAGTTTATTCTTATAATTGTTGTTGTTGTTGTTGTTATGTGCCGTCGAGTCAAACCCGACTCATAGCGACCCCTCCTTGGGTTTCTGAGGCAGTATCACTACGGAA
>NW_006921901.1:1765459-1768074 GCF_000298275.1 Orycteropus afer afer | reverse complement strand
CCCACCATGGAGTTCATTGCCAGTCTCATCATAGGGAATAATTACCACCAGCTGCCCAGCCACTCAACCAGGCCCAGCCAAGTTGACATACAAACATAACTACCACAGCAGCCAAGTACTTTAACCACTTGCATCACCCAGGGACATCTTGTGTATAAAAGGTACGGAGAAATATAAGTCTGAGAGTATTTAAAACCTGTGAGATGGAATAGGAGAGCTCTGGTTGTGTAGTGCCTAAAGCATTTGACTGCTAACCAGAAGACTGTTGGTTCAAACCCACCAGACACTCCTCGGAAGGAAGGTTGGGCAATCTATTTCCATAGTGATACTGTCTCGGAAGCCCAAGGAGGAGTCTCTATGAATCGGGTCCGACTTGATGGCAGTGAGTTTGGCTTGGTTTTTAAGAGGGAATTGATATATTTCCCTATATGGGGCATTATTGGGACAGCCCTTTAAAAATAGCCATTTCTGTAGCATAGTTGAAAGTGTCTTGTGCGTGAGCTTGGGCTCCAGGAAATTGTTATTTTTGTTGTATAATATTGCTGAATGTCCACCTTGTGGCATACCTTTCCTGCCCTGATAGCTCTTCCTGTTGTGGGAGGAATAGGCCTTTAGCTCCTACCCAGATTACTAGCAGGGTATGGAAGGAGATGTCATTGAGGCTAGAGGTAGTTTGGACAATATTCTGTAACAGAACTGATTCTTTGTACATGTTTAAGAATTTGGGAGGGAGCACAGACTGCTTATATGGAAATTAAAAGAAAATTGGTTTGTAAGGAATTTTTTTTTTTTTTTTTTGAGGAAGGAGTATGAGAGGATAGGTACTGTTATGGATGGAATCGTGTCACCAAAAAATATGTGTTGTAAATCCTAAACCCTGTACCTGGGGTTATAATCCCATTTTGGAATGGGGTGTCCTTGTGTAGAGTATGTTTTAAGACAGTCATGTTTGAGATATGAGGCATGAAGAAGGAAAGATGAAGGAAGATGGACACCACATGACATGAAGATCACTGAGGAGCCAGGAGCCAAAGATCTTCCTCCAGAGCAAGTGAGGGAGAAAGCCTTCCTGTAGAGCTGGCACCCTGAATTTGAAATCCTAACCTCCCAAACTCTGAGAAAGGGAGCACTCATGGGGCAGTGATTCAAGTGTTTGGCTGCTAACCAAAAGGTTGACAGTTTGAACCTATCAGTTGCTCTGTAAGAGAAAGATGAGGCAGTCTGCTTCTGTAAGGATTTACAGCCTTAGAAACCCTATGGAGCAACTGTGCTGTGTCCTATAGGGTCACTATGAGTTGGAATTGACTCGATGGCAGTGTTTTTTTTTGTTGTTGTTGTTTTTGAAACTGTGAACAAGTGAATTTCTGTTTGTTAAAGCCAACTCAAAAAATAAATAAATAAATAAATAAGTAAAAACCCAAACTCATTGCCATTGAGTTAATTCTGACTCATAGTGACCCCCACTGGGTTTCCCAGGTAGTGAATCTTTATGGAAGTAGATTGCCCAGTCTTCCTTCTTTGGAGTAGCTGGTGAGTTTGAACCACCAGCTTTCTGGTTAGTCAAATGCCTGAGGCACTATGCCACCCGAGCTCCTTTAAAGCCAACTACCTGTGGTATTTCTATTACAGAAGCATAAACATAAGCATAGTTTTAGATAACTAAAACGGGTACCATAGAAGGAGAAGCTTTTTAAGTACGTCTTTGCCTGCATTTTCTATTTTTCCCCTTGATTTTCCTATCACATGAGTGTTTGGCACAGTATATCTGTTAGATTACTAAGTATGATTATTATTTATTTCTGTTGGTGGTGAAATTCCTTGCAAAATAGGCTGTGTGCATAGCTTTTTCTAGTGCAGTGGTTCTCAGCCCTGACTACATTAGGATCACATGGAGGGGTTTTAAAAACTCCCATCCCAGACCAATGAAATCAAAATCTCTGGTGGTGGACCGAGGGCCTGGGTATTTATTTATTTATTTAAAGCTCTCATAAGATTCAGCTGTGCATCTGAGGTTGCAAAATACTTATCCTGTGGGTTCTTTGTAATCTCAACTGGAGCTTGTTTAAAAAGTGCCTGCTGGGTGGTGAGCAGTTGTATTGATTTTTGCCTTACTCAGTAATTACGTGTGTATTTGCTTCTTGCAGAAATTATATGAGAAGAAACTTGGGAGAAGAGGTAATTAAAGGAGTTTGGGATTAATCATATAGCTCTTTCTTGACCAAAACAAATGTTGCTGTTTGGTGGTGGTGGTTGCAGTTGAGTTGATTCTGATTCATGGTGGCCCTACATATGCTGCTTCATGGTGTTTTCAAGGCTGTGTCCTTTCGGAAGCAGGTCACCAGGCTTTCAAGGCACTTCTTGGCAGTTTTGAACTGTTAGCCTTTCAACTAGTAGTTGAGCACTTAACCTGCTTAATTGTTTGCATCACTCATGGACTCCAAAACAAATGTAGATGCAGATTATTTAAAAGCCTAATAATGTCTTAAGCTCTTGTTTGTGCTTTATAGAAATCATTCCTGGATTTAGAAAGAGAGTAAGTAGTATGGAAGGAGATGTCATTGAGTTGATTGCCAGTCTCATCATAGGGAATAATTACCACCAGCTGCCCAGGCACT
>NW_006921901.1:1763279-1764441 GCF_000298275.1 Orycteropus afer afer | reverse complement strand
TCTACCTAATGTAATTGTTCAGCTCATATGCCTGTGTTTTGTTTGGCTGGAAGCCACAGGAGTGTGTTCAATCCCAGACCTAAATGGCAGCTAAGGGCCATAGTCTCAGTGGTTCCATCAGGCTCTGTCAGACCAGCAAGCCTGGTTCCCCTCCCCCCCTTTTTTTTAAATGGTTTTGAGTTTTGTTCCACATTTTTCTCCCACTCTATTCAGGATCCGCTACATAGATCTCCCCCGAGTGGTTGGTAGTGGTAGCTGGGCACCATCTAGTTCCTCTGGTCTCTAGTCATTTAGGTTGAGGATCATATGGTGTATCAGTCACTTGGACTAATTGTTTCCATGCATCTTTGGTTTTCTTTATTCTTCTTTGTACTGGACGAGGAGAGACCCATCGCTGCATCTGGACGGCCACTTGGCAAGCTTTTATGATTCTGGTTGCTACTTGCCAAAGTACGATGTGGAATAATGTTTTTGTGTAATATGTTATGCCAATTGAGCTTGATGCCCCTGAGACTATGGTCCCCAGCTCACAGGTCCAACTGCTTGCTCCCTCTGGGTAGCTGGCTGTGGCCAAGAAGTGACTACAACCTTGTACCTTATCAGCTCTATTATATACCTGGGAATTCTTACAGAACATATAAATACACTTGTAGAATCATTGTCTGCCAACCCTATACATGGTCTTGGGCAAACTCCCCCCTGCATAGACAGACCTAATAGTTCAGCCTGTCCAATCATCTATCCATCCATATATCAATGTTTGCCTTCACTGACAACATAGTACTTCATATGTAAAAGGGTTCATCTTTGTTGTCTGTACCTCCCATGCACCTCTCTCTCTATGTCTTCCTTTTCCTCAGTGCCACCCACCATGGTGATCACTCATGTTTGGTACATTGCCCTTTCTTTTCACCCAAATCAATACTTGTCTCTACCTATCTAACAGTGTTCCCTCCCCTCCCCTTCCCTCCCACCCCTGGTAACCAACAAAGAAATTTTCCTTCCATATATAAACCATTCCTTGACTTTATTTTATTTTATTTGATTGATTGATTGATTGATTATGATTTGGGTGAAAATTTACAGAGCAAATTCACTTTCCATACAGCAGTTCACATATACTTTGTCTCATGACATTGACCACAATTTACCACAATGCAAC
>NW_006921901.1:1744326-1747112 GCF_000298275.1 Orycteropus afer afer | reverse complement strand
AACATGCTCTAAAGCTTGTGGAACTGTATTTTATTTCTAGGTGAATTGATCCTTTCTAAGAAGCTATTCCACAAGGGGTAGGTAGGGAGTGTCAAATCCCTCTAATAGCTTCTTAGAGACCCTTTTTGAAAAAATGTATTCAGAAAAGACCAAACTTAACTTTTTTTTTTTTTTTTTAAATTTTGTTGTAGTTATTGAGATACATGCAACCAACCATATACCAATTCAACATTTTCTACATGTACAATTCAGTGGCATGGATTACATTCTTTGAGTTGTGCAACCCTTCTTACTCCTTTTTTGAGTTGTTCCTCCTCTACTAATATAATTCACTGACCCCTAAGTTTCCTATCTAATGAGTTGCTGTTGTCAATTTGATCCCATTATAGATCTTGAAAAGCACAATGCTCAAAGCAGACGTTCTTTATTATTAAAGCTAAATTACTGTTTATTAATTGCACAAGAACGTAAATCCCTCACTTCGTTCTTTATTCACGGTGCTTCCTGTCTTCTCCTTTTAATGTAGCCAACAACTGTTTCCTATACATTTCCAAATGGAACATTTTTTGTTTGTTTTTTTGCTTGGATGGTGTTATTTTTTCCAGAAACCTGCTGCTCTGCAATCTTCCCTTTCTCTGTAAATGGCAACTCCATCCTTCCATTTGCTCAGGCTTAAGGCTTTGGGGATGTCCATTCCCACCTCTCACTCCTCTGCAAGTGAAACTGGCTCTACCATCAAAATACATCCAGATCTAATGGGGAAGCTTTTAGAAACATGAATCTCAGACCAATTAAATCCACATCTCCGGTGGTGGGCTTGGGGCCTGGGCATTTTCTTAAAAGCACTCACCAGATTCCAGTGTGCATCTAAAGCTGCATTTCTTACTACCTGCATTTTTGCAGTCTGGTCCAAGTCATCTCTTCTCTCTCCTGGTATATTGCTATAACCTCCTGATTCTTCCTCCTCTACCTTTGACCTTCTTCAGTCTATTCCCAGGACCACAGCCAGAGAGATCATTTTAAATATTAAGTAAGATAAAGTCATTCTTAAGCCCCAGCCCTCCCAATAGCTTTCTGTTCCACTCAAAGTAACTGCTCAAGTCCTTAAGGCCTGGAATAATCTGGCACTTCTGTGATCACATATTCTGCAACTTTCTTTCTTAATCATTCAAGTCCAGTCACTCTGTATTTTTCCTGGAACAAACCAGACCCTCACTGCATGCTTTCTTGCACTAGAATGTGCTTCACCCACATACCTCTATGCCTGTGTCCTTCACCTCTTTCAGGTTTCAGTGAGCATTTTCCTGATAACCTCAACTAAAATTTAACATTGTATTATCTTTCATTGTCCTTCCGTGCCATGTTTTCCTCCAAAACACTTACCATTATTGAACATACTATATTTGTCATCTATCTATCTGACATTTATTTATTGTCCTGCAGCTAAATGAAGCTCTGGGAAGATGAGAACCTTTATGATTTGGTCACTGCTTTACCTTTAGGTCCCTTCCGTGCTGGACACTGTGGATGTATTTGCTGATCATGCATTGAATGAGTGGATAATTTTGGTAAGTTTTAACTCTTGATCCAGGCTTCTGATATAGTCACTAAACTTATGTGATACAAGCAAACAGAAGTTAGGATTCTAAGAATAATTTTTTGTTGTTTAACCGATCAAAAAATCTTTGAAGTGAGATGATTTAGTCCAGAAGGGTAGTAAATAATCTAGAAGTATCGAAATAGTCCTCCAGGCTTCCTCCAATTACTGCCAGTTCTTAGTATATTGTTCTTTTTTTCCTGATTCTAGAGAATATGATACAAAGTCAGCTGAAATTCCATACACAGAAATGTCTTCAGGGTAGAGAAAAATTTCAAAATGTACAAGTATTAAATTATACAAGATTTAATTCATTATCTATCTGAAAGGTGAGATTATGGGTGATCTATTTTCTTATTTTTCATGTCTGTACTTAAATTTTTTTTAATACAATGAGTATGAATAATATTTGAAATAATTACAAAACTAATAGGATTTTTTAAAAATATAAACTAGGAAAGAGGTCTTATCTATCATTTTTTTTGACAATATTTTCAGTTTTCATTTATCAACACAGATGTCGAGCCAGGTTACAAACTGCCCAAGGTCCCAAGTAGGCCTTTCAAGAGGTAAACCCCAAAGTCATTCCTTCCTCCATTCATTCGCTGAAAAATTTAATCAAGCACCTACTAGGTACCAGGCGCCTTGTCAGGCATTGGGGATAGAGCAACAAACCAGACAGCAGGGGCCCTCAGGGCCTTTGTGTTGCTTAAATTTTTGCTGTTCCTCTGGAGCATGATCTTAGTATACTTCATTTTCTGGAGGGAAATATAGACAACAATAAGCAAATAATAAATAGCGTGTTTGAAAGGAACTATGAGAAAATAAAATAATGTGGCAATTTTAGATAATGTAGTCAAAGAAAGACTGTCATGTTAGCAAGTGTGAGGTTGAGGTAGCTAAACAAGAAGGCCCAGGTAGAGGGAAGGGAAAGGAGGCCAGAAAGCCTGGACATACTGAATCAGGGGCAGTGTCCAACAAAATGGCACTGGAAAGGAGGGTGGGACCAAATCATATAGGGCTTGGGTCTGAGGTATGAAATGTGGGTGGCATTCTAAGGGCAGTAGGGCTCTGGATGGTTTTTAAAAGTTGTGTGTCATGATTTGATCCTGTTTTAAGATCTTTCTTGCTTCTGAAGGGAGATAGAAATGTAAAGGGATAAGAGTAGAGACATAAAACCTTCTAGAAG
>NW_006921901.1:1735222-1742466 GCF_000298275.1 Orycteropus afer afer | reverse complement strand
ATTCTCTGCTCAAGGGCAAGATTCAGAGTCTCTTCTGTCATCCACTTTGGTCTTCTCTTCTTTTCTTGTCTTTTTAGTGATCTCTTGCTTTCTTCATGCATAATGTTCTGATCAGGTTAGAGATGGTAATTTAAATGGAGAGGAATAGCTGGCACATTTTGGAGGTAATTCTGAGAGAACTTGCTTATAAGTTAGATGTGGTGGGTGAGGGAGAGGTGAAGGGGTGAGAGAGCGATGGAACATGGTGGGGGGTGGGGAAGAAAAAGGGACTAATTAAGGATGACTCCTAAGTCTTTGTTTGAGGAAGTGGTTGGATAGGAAAGATTGGGAGAGAAATAGGCTTGGTGGGGGAAATCAGGAATTTTGCTTGATCACCTTAAGAAATATCATATAGGTAGCCAGGAGTATGAGCCTGGAGTTCACAAAAAGATCCAGGCAGGTGATACAAAGTTGGAATATATCACTCTGCATTTTTTTGATACATGGAAATATTTTGTTGTTGTTGTTATGTGCCATGGAGTCAGACCCGACTCATAGCGACCTCTCCTTGGGTTTCCGAGGCAGAATCACTACAGAAGTAGATTGCCCAACCTTCCTTCTGAAGAGTGGCTGGTGGGTTTGAACTGCCAGCCTTCTGGTTAGCAGTCAGTTGCCTTAGGCACTATGCTACCAGAGCGCCCTGGAAATATTTAGAGGATGCATTTGTAGACACAGAAAAGACAGGTCCTGAGGATCCTAGACATTAAAACTTGACATAGAAGACAGGAGCAAAAGTGACCAAGAAAAAAAAAAAGGACATTGAAATAACAGGAAAATGAAGAGTGTATATTTTCATGGAAACCAAGAGAAAGTAACAAAGAATGAGGCACTTCAGCTGTGTCCAATCCTAATCAGGAGTCAAGTAAGATGAAGACAGGAATATGGCCATCAGATTAGCCATATGCATGGCTTTTCCTGGGTTCCTTGGTCAGAGGGTCTCAGTGAAGTGATGGGGACAGATCATGGTGATCAATCTCAGTTGTCCTCAGTTTGGTCCCATATTACCCAGGCACTGCCCAGAGTGGAGTTCCACATGCTTTACCAACTCTACTCTGGGAGCCCCAGGTCTGTACCTTTTCTGATTCCTTGAGGATCTGGTCTGCCCCTCCACCTTTCTGTTGAGGAAGCTATAGAACAATCACAGACACACTCAATCCAAAAAGGAAATGTAAAATGTGCCCCGTGGAGGCTGGACATCTCTGGCTTTACACTGCCCTCATGGATTACAGCTTTCTATATGAAGGATGCCTAGAAATGACAGAATTGAGATGGCTATAAATACTTGAATACTTTTCCCATCAAGAGTTAGGATCTGATATGCTTCCCGTGAAACTGGATGGGCTCTACAACAGACGGAATGCAGCAGAAGTGATGGTCCAGACCTTGGACTTAAGAGACCAGCACCTTCTACTTCCTGTCTCTCAGAGCACTTGCATTTTCTAGACATACCCTCCCAGGCACGTGACATGTTAGTGAAACTGTCTTGCTTATATCCTTTACATCAGCCATTAACTGAATGCTGTCTAGTAAGCCATCTGATGTCCCACATAGCAGAATTCCTGGCTCACAAAATCAAGAGATATAAGGGGCTGGCTTGTTATGCAGCATTAAATAACCAAAACGAGAGTTCCTTGGTCATTAAGGCTAGTTGTCCTTGTACAGAAGACCCCTTTGTGCACAAGAACAACAATACTGTTTATTTGTTGCTATTTTGGTTCATCACTCTTATTTAGTACTAGTAACATGTTTATTTATTTATTTTTTTAGCATATAAGAGGCAAGGAGCTCTGGTGGCATAGTGCCCAAGGCACTTGACTGCTAACCAGAAGACTGGAGGTTCAAACCCACCAGCCACTCTTCAGAAGGAAGGTTGGGCTATCTACATCTGTATTGTTACCTCCTCGGAAACCCAAGGAGGGTTACTGTGAGTTGGGACTGACTCAACGACAGTGAGTTTTTTTGGTTTATAAGAAGCAAAAAATTTGAGAAAAGCTTAATAATTAACTGTCAACTGCCTAATGAGAATTTGTAAGTGAATGGGGAGAATAACCTAGTTTACCTGGCCTTCTTCCCATAGGTTTGCTATTGTCTGCTAACTCCTTACACCTGCAGTACATTAACTGGTGTTCCTAATGCTGACCTTGATTTTCTGTGCTTTGATTTTGGACCTTATTTTAGGATTAAGTGTTACATAGGTGATACCACAGGACAATGATGTAATTGATGGCAAGATGCCAAGAGACACAGTTAAAGAATGTAAAGCTCATTTAGTTGCAAAGGACACAGAAATTTATCTCTAAGCAAGTAACTGTACAAGTAAGACAGTGCAACATGCTCCCAGACTGTGGATAAATGTTTCCCAATTCCCGAAACTTCCTGTATAGACTCACAGCTGTCAGAGAAGCATCAACTTGGCCTGAGGAAGTCACTGGACATACACCTGAGTTTTGTTTACCTATTTGTATCCTCCTGGCCAGGGCTACCACAAGGGTGAAGGAAGTGAGCTTTGGTGCAAAATTTAAGGAGACAATCACCCTCGGGCTTACAAGTGCACAGTTGGTGCCTAAGAGTGAGTGCCTCCTTAAATTTTGCACCATTGGCATCTCATTTACCTCCCCCTAGTCCCTGCCTTGCTCTTGGTTTCTCCCAACTTTTCTGGATTCCCTGCACGTCTGTCTCCTCACCAGGTCCACATAACTGATGCAGAACAACTCCAGCATATTTCTGAGTGATGACTGCAGGACCAGGTGAAATGAAGGTCAATTTCCAAGGCATCCCTAGATACTTAGAGCTGAACTAGGTTTTAGGTTTGTTGAAAGTCCATATCTGCAAATTTATTATTTTTTTAATACTGTAGTTGACCAGAATATTTGATTTAATCAAACTTTCCCAACCATAGTGGAAGACAGTGAATATGCTATATAGGAAGCCCCCAGGTTATGAATGAGGTCCATTCTTAACTGTCTTGAAGAATTTGTGGCTAAGTCGGACCTGGTGCATACTGTTCTTACTTAGCCTTACATTAATGCAAGAGAGTAGCCTTAGCCCTTCAGCTCCTGTGGCTCCCAGCCAAACAAAAGACAGATGTATGAGCTGAACATTTACATTAGGTAGATACACTCCTTGGAGAGATCAGTTATGGGAGAATAGAAGGGCTGTGTATGCACAGGGAGACAGCTGGTGGGGGGAGGTGGCAGAGTGCAGGGGAGAGAAGGACACAGGGAAGAGGTAAAACTATGAGGACAAAATGGGAGGGGAGCTGTTGCATTGTGGTAAATTGTAGTCAGTGTCATGAGACAAAGTGTATGTGAGCTGCTGTATGGAAAGTGATTTTGCTCTGTAAACTTTCACCCAAATCACAAAATTGGGAAAAAAAAAAAAAAAGGAGCCTTGGTGGTACAGTGGTTAAAGTGCTTGGCTGCTAACTAAAAGATCAGCAATTTAAACACCAGCCATTCCATGGGAAAAAAATACAACAGTCTGCTTCTGTAAAGATTTACAGCCTTAGAAACCCTACGGGCAGTTCTACTCTGTACTAGTACAGGGTCACTATGAGTTGGAATTGACTGAACAGCAGTGGGTTTGGGTTAGTGCAAGAAAAGGCTTGAAGCCTTTTCAGTGTTATAAAAGCTGCATGTGCAGTAAGGGAAAGTGATTGTGATGGATAATTTGTTGTGAGTAGGAGTTGGTTTTGTAGTTTCAATAGTTTCAAAGTGAAGGCAAATTTACATAACCTTAAAGGGCAAGTCAGAGTTGTCTTCCTAAGTAAGTAAGTTGGACCACCTGAAGATGCTCATCTGCTACCCATAGGTACATTTTACTTGAGTGAAAAATAGATTAGGTGAGCTTTCTGTTGAGTTTGCACCTCCGGCCCCAGAATGTCTTGCTTTAGTTTTAGAAAATGCCCTTATTACTTGCTGTTGCGGTTAATAAACATACTCTTTACCATTGGAAACCTCTTGGTTATTTAAAATTTGCTTTTACCCAGTGGTAGATTGAGCCTTAAAGTAGGTTTCTAAACTAAACTGTAATCACTTTTTGCTGCAAGAGCCACCTGTAGAGTCTGGCTTCTATTATTACTTGCTGTGCTATCATGAAAATCAGAAAGCCTGGGAAGAAGTTGCATGTGTGACTTTAAAACTGTGGTTGAATTTGAAGTAGCACTGCATTAGCCTTTGATTTGTATAAGGAGTAAAGCAGGTATATGACAGATCAATCAATAATGGTGATCAAGAGTTGTGTGTGAATTAATTCCTATAAATATAAAATAGAATAATGGTTAGTCTGCCACTAATAACTGGTATAGTAAATCGAGTTGACAAATTGAGGTCACATTAAAGAATAACCTGTTTTCTGAGCTTTATGGTATAGCAAAATTGTCTTCTTGGTCACCCACATTTCCAAGGCATTAGCTATATGATTAGAAACCTCAGGCCTTTCTCTGCTTTAGATTTATCCTTACTACTTCAATTTAAATGTGTAAGACTGACCATCCTGGCAGAAACCAGTGCCTTGGTCATGTGATTGGACATTAACAACACCATTCTCAAGGCTTATTCATTCCATGGTCTAAAACTTAACAAGTTTTATGTTACAAGAAAAGGGGGTTTTCTCTCCTTTCTCTTCACATTCATTTAGCAAATACTTTCAAAAGGGAAGAATATAAGTTAGTTTGCTGAGTTATAGATACTGTGAAGAGAACAATTAATTGACGTTCAGAAGAATGTATATAGCTTTTGAGTCACCTCCAGTCATTGGTGAGAAACTGGCCTTGTGTTGGCTTATAAATAATTTGTCTTGTGGTCTGTGTTGTGGGAGCTCTGGTGGTGTAGTGCCTAAGGTATTTGACTGCTAACCAGTGGGCTGGAGGTTCAAACCCACCAGCCACTCCTTGGAAGGAAGGTTGGGCAATCTACTTCCGTAGTTGATACTGCCTCAGAAACCCAAGGAGAGGTCTCTATGAGTTGGATGCCACTTGATGGTAGTGAGTTTTTTTTTTTTTTTTTGGTTTGGTCTGCTTTGTATGTGATGGAGCATTCCTACTCTTAGATAAGGTATACCATATTTCTCCTACCCACTCTCAAATTTTTGCCCTCAACTGTTTTATTATTTCCTTCATTATCATATATAGTTTCCAGATTTCTCCTAAAACACATTAACAGGTCCTCTAATTCTTTCAGCATGAATTGAACTCTTTCCAGCCAGAGCAGGAACTTTCTTCCCTTGGGCTAATCTGCAACCTGTTCTGGAGGCAATAAGGGAAGACAGGTTAGCTTTTGAGGTAGACAAGCTTTATCATGCTGCGCACTTGCCTCAGGTGAGAGCCTCGCAGCATCTCCAGGTGAGGTGAGTCTGTTCTCTAGCAAGGGGAAAGATGCTTTTTCTTCTAGCATGGGGACGGAAAAGAATTCTAGGGGTTCAGGATTCACAGGTCTTTCTACATTCAGATCCCAGGGGAGAACTCTTACCCTCTCAGAGCCTTGTTTTAAACATAGGAGATTTGTCAAAGACTTCTATAGCCCTGCATCTTTCATAATAAACCCTGGATCTGATTTTCACCATACTTTGCCCTGTGGCTGCAGTCAACCCCACAATTGTTATAGTTCACCAAAAGCATACATAAAAGTAAACAAACTGATTGCCATCAAGTTGATACTGACTCATGACAACCCCACGTGGGAGAACAGAACTGTGCTCCACAGGGTTTTCAATGACTGATTTTTTGAAAATAGATCACCAGGCCTTTCTTCTGAAGTGCCTCTGGGTAGACTCATACTTCCAACCTTTCAGTTAACAAATGAGTACATTAATGTTTGCACTACCCAGGTACTCCACATTCTCCCCATACTATTCAAGTGCAGAAACCCATGGCTCACCTTCCATGTACCTTCTCTCCCAACACTATAAAAAACCAGTTACCGTGGAGTCAACTCTGACTCATGGTAGCCCATGTGTGTTAGACTAGAACTGTGCTCCATAGAAAACCCACAGTTTCAGTGGCTGATTTTTCAGACATAGATAGGCGTTTCTTCCAAGGTGCCTCTTGTTGTTAGGTGCTGTCGAGTTGTCTCCGACTCATAGCAACCCTATGCACAGCAGAACGAAACACCACCTGGTCCTATGCCAGCTCCCTGATCCTTGCTATACTTGAGCCCATCACTGCTGCCACCATGTCAGTCCATCTTGTTGAGGGCTTTCCCCTCTTTCATTGACCCTCCACCTTACCAAGCATGACATCCTTCTCCAGGGAATGGTCCTTTCTGACAACATGACCAAAGTATGTGAGATGAAGTCTGGCCATTCTTACCTCCAAGGAGCATTCTGCCTGTACTTCCTCCAGGACAGACCTGTTCGTTCTTTTAACAGTCCACGGTACTTTCAGCATTCTTCACCAACACCACAGCTCAAAAGCATCACTTCTTCTTTGGTCGTCTTCTTTATTCATTGTCCAGCTCTCACATGCATATGAGGCGATTGAAAATACCATGGCTTGTGTCAGGCATACCTTAGTTCTCAAAGAGACATCTTTGCTCTTTGGCACTTGTAAGAGGTCCTTTGCAGCCAATTTGCCCAGTGCTATACATCGTCTGATGTCCTGACTGCTGCTTCCATTGACGTTGATTATAGAACCAAGCAATAAGAAATCTTTGACAATTTCAATCTTTTCTCCATTTATCGTAATGCTGCCTATAGGTCCATTTGTGAGAATTTTTGTTTTCTTTATATTGAGATGTAATCCATACTGCACACTGTATTCTTCAGTCTTCATCAGTAAGTCCTTCAAGTCAACCTCACTTTCAACAAGCAAAGTTGTGTTGTCAGTGTTTCGCAGGCTGTTTATGATTCTTCCTCAAGTCCTGATGCCACATTCTTCTTCGTATAGTCCAGCTTCTCAGATTATTTGCTCAGCATACAGATTGGATGAATATGGTGAAAGGATACAACACTGACACACTGCCTTCTTGGTTTAAATCATGCAGTGTCCCCATGTTCTGTTCGAATGACAGCCTTCTGGTCTATGTACAGGTTCCTCATGAGTACAATTAAGTGTTCTGGAATTCCTATTCTCTCAATGTTATCCACAATTTGTTATGATCCACACAATCAAATGTTTTTGCATAGTCAATAAAACACAAGTAAACATCTTTCTGGTATTCTTTGCTTTCAGCTAAGATCCATCTGACATCACCAGTGATGTTCCTCAT
>NW_006921901.1:1732679-1733692 GCF_000298275.1 Orycteropus afer afer | reverse complement strand
CCCATCCATTTCATCTGACTAATGTCTAGGATATCAATCTTTATGCGTTCCATTTCATTTTTGACAACTTTCAATTTTCCTAGATTCATACTTTGTACATTCCATGTTCCAATTATTAATGGATGTTTACAGCTGTTTCTCCTCAATTTGAGTCATGCCACACCAGCACATGGAGGTCCTGAAAGACTCACTTTATCCATATCATTAAGGTTGGTTCTACTCTGATGAGGCAGCTCTTTCCCAGTCCTATTCTGAATGCCTTCTGACCCAAGGGGCGTGTCTTCCTGCACTGTGTTGGACAACTTTACCAAGCTATTCGTAAAGTTGCCCAGTAATGTATCAGTATTTCTCTGCTATTCATAAAATTTTTCTTGGCCAATTTTTGAGAAGTGGATGGCCTCCTCCTTCTTCCTAGTCTGTTTTAGTCTGTAAGCTGCATTGAAACTTGTGCACCATGTGTAACTCTGCTGGCATCTAAAACACCTCAAGCCTCACAGCAATGTACAAGCCCCATAAGATGACAAACTGATAGACAAGTTTGTTTCCCTTAGTTTTTGGAAACTTCTGTGCCCTCCCCTTACCTAATTCCTACCTGGAATCTGCCACTTTGTGGTAGCCGGCTGCTCCCTCCCTTTCCTGGCTCTAGGGGTCTTGGGGCCTAGCCTTGCCTCTAGGCCCTTTACCTGGATATCCTGCCACTCCTGAGGTCCCTGGCCACTCTTGCTCCCTCCCTTTCCTGGCTCTGTACCTGTGCCTCTGGATGGATTCAAACTTCCAGCCTTCTAGTTAGCAGCCATGTGTGTTAATAATTTGCACCACCCAGGGACTCCTCATCCACTGTAGATGAGTCTTTTGATCGTGGTGTTGGTAACTGGTGAGTCATTAGTTCCAGAGTCCCATCCTGAGTATCTGCCTCTTATTACAAATCCTGGAACCAACTTTTTTTTTTTTTAAGTTGTGATTTGGGTAAAAGTTTACAGAGCATATTCACTTTCCACACAGCAGCTCACATA
>NW_006921901.1:1730816-1732176 GCF_000298275.1 Orycteropus afer afer | reverse complement strand
ATCACATGGTGTACCATTCTCTTGGACTAATGATTTCTATGAATCTTTGGAAACCAACTCTCTTAGCCTGAGTTTTCCCAGAAAGCAGAGCCTGAAACACAGGTTTGCATTCAGGAAGTGTTAGCTGGGAAGATTCTGTGGAGTTATAGTGAGAATTTCAGAAGAATGAAACAGAGGAGGAGGAAAAACCAAATGTAAAGGTTTATTATCAAGTAGTCACTGCTGTGGGCAACTGGGACTCAATCATAGATACTGTCCTTCTAAGTAGCTAAAATGCATTTCACTACCATGCAATCAAGACCTCTGGTAGTGTAGTTCCTAAGGCACTTGACTGCTAACCAGAAGGCTGGTGGTTCAAACCCATCAGCCACTCCTCAGAAGGAAGGTTGGGCCACCTACTTCCATAGTGATACTTCCTCGGAAACCCAAGGAGGGGTTGCTGTGAGTTGGGTCCGACTCTACAGCACATAACAGCAACAACACCATGCAATCAGGCTCTGGTTCCCAAGACATATGACTGCTAACCAGAAGATTGGTGGTTCAAACGCACCAGCCATTCCTCAGAAAGAAGATTGAGCAATCTGCTTCTGTAGAGATACCTCCTTGGAAACCCAAGGAGGGGTCACTATGAGTCAGAAATTACTCGACAGCAGTGAGTGAGTGACCATGCAATCAGGGGATAGGAGGGTGGGGCACTTATCCATAGACTCTTGTCTTCTGTTGGTCAAAGTTTGCCAACCCTGCATTTACCCTGAGAGTGTGTACCTCTTTAAATTTTGTACCCTAGGCGTCCTACTAGGGATTCCTCACTCCCTTTTCACTTCTTTAATTTTTCTCTTTCCACTTTTCTCCTTTATTTATGCTTATGAGGAGGAATATCAGATAAAATAAGCTATTACTGGAGAGAACAGTGACACTGTTTTCCTCTGCTAGTCAAGCTTCCTGGGAGATGCAGCATTTAGGTAGAGTTTGGGATGAGGGAGGAGGGCATAATGAGTGGGTTGTAAAGGCTCCTGTAGGTGGCGTCTACACATCGTTAAGCAAATGCTGCCTGGCTAGGGAGCTGTGTGGGGGAGGCTAGACTGACAAGGCTATAGCTAGTCAAGCATCAAAGGCCATATCTTAAAAACCAGAGGATTGACTTTCCAATATTATTTCTTAGTTACACATTTTAATGTTTTAGGCTTTGTCCCAGCCTTCAAAGTTACAGAGACAGATAGAACACATTTGTTTATGGAAGGAAAGGCAATAAGAACCCCAAATGTGATTTTCTGCATAGGCGTTAAATGGCAATTGGCAATAGCAAGTGTAGGATACATATCTTCTATTTCCCTATTGTCTCTTCATGCCAAGTGTGCTC
>NW_006921901.1:1728704-1729916 GCF_000298275.1 Orycteropus afer afer | reverse complement strand
AGACCTGAATTACTGACCTGCCATGTGGTTTGGTAATATTGGGACTGTGCCTTGTTACTTGTCGGTCTCAGGTTTGTCAGCCTCAGCAATCAACAGCTGAGTGAAGAAAAGCCTGCAGCTTCAGAGAGCCAGGAGCAGGAGGCAGAGCTGAAGCCCAAGGTTGAGGGGCTTTCACCCAGCCCCTAGAGCCTGGCACTTTGAGCTTGGACTTAAAGCCTCTGAATTGTAAGAATAAACTCCTGTTTGTTAAAGCCATCCCATTTGTGGTATATTCTTGTCAAAGCAGCACTAGGAAACCAAAACACTGAGACATAGCAATAACTATTATTTCATTTAATAACATTGTATTTAATACACTCAGAAGTAAAGTGTTAAGAACAAAAAAAGAAAATTCCTGTTAGCTGTGACTTTGGCTTAGGGGAAGGATCAGAGTTGCATTTGCAAGCAGCATTATTATTATTTTTGTATGCCTTTCTTTGGAGAAGAAGGATTCTCCTTTAGTGTTCAGAGAATCTCGCATAGAGTTGGTATACAATAAATGCATTCAGTTTAGTTTAGGTCTTCAGTTTTGCCACTACAAGTTTTCTGTTCTTACTTAAACTTAGAGCAAAGGAATTGGTTTTTGCTCCTGCATAAGAAAATTCTGAAGTTGAAATCTGTTGTTTTAAGGGACAGCCTTAAGTAGCTCTGTATTAAGTATTTTAATTGCATATTCATTGAAGGCCTTTATCTTAATTTCTTACTGCTGCTCTACTAGAAATACCAAAAATGGGTATCGTTAAAGAACAAAAATTTTATTTTCTCCCAATTCTGGAGGCTGAAAGTCCACGTCAGGGTCTTGGCTGTGTCAATTCCTTTCTCACATGCCATCGGTCGTCCCCTGTGTATGCATGGGTGTTTGTGCATGCATATGTGCATACATGCATATGTGTCTGTGTCTGATCTGCTCTTTTCATAACTCTGAAGTGATTAGATTTCGAACCCACCTTACTTGGATATAACCTAATTGACATAGCAAAGAAAATCCTCTTTCCAAACAGGATCACATCGACATGTACAAGGACTAAGAATTTAATGCATATTCTGGGGGGACACAAGTCAACCCATAGTAGCCTGTTGCAGCTCAGTGCTGTTGAGTCAGTCTCAACAGAGTAGAACTGCCCCATGGGATTTTCTAGGCTGTACTCTTGATGGGAGCATATTGGCAGGTCT
>NW_006921901.1:1725769-1727194 GCF_000298275.1 Orycteropus afer afer | reverse complement strand
CCCAAGGCATTTGACCACTGGGTGAAATGCTACATTGTTTTCTCCAGTGACATGGGGACAATTCCTTTTCTCCATTCATTATTTGACTTTGTCATCTGCTCCCAAAGCTTGCTTAGCCAATGTCTCTCAGATACACACACACAGACACAGACACACAGACACACAGACACACACACACACACACACACACTGACTGTCTCACCAAGCTGCTCCTGAAGGTGGTGGGCCAGCATGGTAGACAACTGACACTGTCCTCTGTTGTTGTTCTGTGCTGTCGAGTGGGACATGACTCATAGTGACCCCTCCTTGGGTTTCCAAGGCGATGTCACTATGGAAATAGATTGCCCAACCTTCCTTCCGAGGAGTGGCTGGTGGGTTTGAACCACCAGCCTTCTGATTAGCAGTCAAGTGCTTTAGGCACTATGCTACCAGAGCTCCTATTAGTGTGACTTATTTCCTGGGTGAGACCAACTACCCTCATATAAGAAGACTTGGGAGGGAAGAGGGAAAAGGGAGCACACAGTTTGGGCTCCATTTTATCTGCATAGCAGATTTGTATTTGCTTTGGATCTTGAGATGTAAAAAGGTCCAGCAAATAGTGTACCATGAAGGCTATATTTAGGTGGTTTTAATAGGATAGCATGGCTCCACTGGATCCCTTAGGGTCCCACCAGGGAATACACATCAGTGATTAGCAAGGCTGAGTGCCACAGGTGTTCCACTTGCAGGCATTGCAATGGCAACACTTCTCCAAAACTAATTTCTAGGTCAAATTCACAACAAACTCAAATATTTGACTTAATATTTTAATTGGGGAGTATCTACTGCAGTTTTTTTTTTTTTTTTTTTTGACCTTCACCTGCCTTATGAAAACCTTTGATAGTCATATGCTACACCCCTGGGTCTGATGGAAACTTAGGCTCAGGATGCAACATCCTGAAGTTCTTGCGATGTTGTTGTTGTTGTTAGGTGCTGTCAAGTTAGCTCCAACTCATAGTGATCCTATGTACAACAGAACAAAACACTGCCCAGTCCTACACCAGCCTCACAATCCTTGTTGTAACTGAGCCCATCATTGCAGCCACTGTGTCAATCAAACTTGTTGAGGGCCTTGGCCTTTCTTGCTGGCCCTCCACTTTACCAAGCATGATGGCCTTCTCCAGGGTTGCTGTTAGTTTCCATCAAGTCAATTCTGACTCACAGTGACCTGTGTGTCAGAGTAGAACTGCTACATAGGGTTTTCTTAGCTGTAATCTTGACAGAAGCAAATCATCAGGCCTTTTTTTCCATGGTACCACTGAGTAGACTTGAACCTCCAACCTTTAGGTTAGCAGTCAAAAGTAAACCGTTTGTGTCACCTAAGGACCTTGAGCTTCTTGCATTAGTTTCCCCTTTTTACATTTCTTTTATTCAAGTCTTCTTTTC
>NW_006921901.1:1723870-1725299 GCF_000298275.1 Orycteropus afer afer | reverse complement strand
CAACATCCCCAATCGGACTTCACTGAGGCCCCTCTCCAGCTTACCTCTGCTACCCACACTGCCCTCAACTTTAAGTCAGTTTGTTTCTAGGAGATGCCTATTTTATTTACTGTCTCAAAAACTGGGCTTTGGAACTGAAGTTTCTCATAGTGAGTGGTTTACACCTGACGGTATTAGAATCTCTAACCGGGGGCTGTCAAGTTGATTCTGATTCATGACGACCCCATGTGTGTCAGAGTAGAACTATGCTCCATTAGGTTTTCAGTGGCTGACTTTTCACAGTAGATCACCAGGCCTTTTTCTGAGGAGACCCTGGGTGGATCTGAGCTATTGACTTTGTGTTTAGTGGCAAGAGCTTAACAATTTGTGCCCCCTAGGAACTCGTTTGGATTCATCTGTTGTCATTGTTAGGTGCTTTTGAGTTGGTTCTGACTCATAGCAACCCCGTGTACAGTGGATAAAATACTGCCTGGTCCTGGAGCATCCTCCAATTATTGCAGCCACTATGTCAATCCATCTCATTGAGGTTTTCCCTCTTTTTCACCAACCATCTACTTTACCAAGCACGATGTCTGTCTCCAGGGACTGATCCTTCCTGATCACATGTCCATAGTAAGTGAGACAAGTCTTGCCATCCTCACTTCTAAGGAGCATTCTGGTTGTACTTCTTCCGAGTCGAGTCAAGTTGCGTTTGTTAGTTTTAGAATCACCTAATGATATGCAAATATATGCAAAGCATCTGCCTTCTACATGGGTGGAATGAGCTTCTTTCTTTGAGCCTAGTTGAGATTTGTGCAACTCAGAGTCCTCAGCCCCGGGGTAAGGTTTGGCCCTCTTTCTCAGCGTTCTCTGAAATGTTGCCTATACCATGAACAGTCTGGCAAATGTCAAAGACAAAGCTATAGTTTTTAGTTGGAAATACTGCTTACAATGGACTCTCTTAGAGCTGTTGGACACTCAGATTTTGTTGCAGGAAGAATGGGCTCACATGAACCCCGGTGAATGACAACAGGTGTTGATGCTAAGAAAGGTGAGAGCATAAGTTAAAATTGGGGAATGTCAGTGGTGGCACTGAGGGATCATTTTAAGGGGTTCTCTGCTCCAAAATGGCCATCATTTTCCTAAAACTAGAGCTCTGGTGGCATAGTACCTAAGGCATTTCACTGCTACCAGAAGGCTGGTGGTTCAAACCCACCAGCCATTCCTCGGAAGGAAGATTGGGGAATCTACTTCTATAGAGATACCCCCTCGGAAACACAAGGAAGGGTCACTATGAGTCAGATTTGATTCCACAGCAGTGAGTTTTTTTTTTTGTTGTTGTTGTTTTGTTTTAATAAACAAGCAAGCAATAAAATTCATTTAAGAAATATTTTACAAACTTGCTACTTAAAATGTGGTCTCCAGACCTTCAGCATTACCTGGGAGCTTG
>NW_006921901.1:1722538-1723180 GCF_000298275.1 Orycteropus afer afer | reverse complement strand
GTGTGTGTGTGTGTGTGTGTGTATGTGTATGGGGCACATCTTATTGTTAGTAATATATATTGTATACACTGTTGCAGCACATACTTTGCTGATGTTATTATTTTGATGCCAACCCCCAGAGACAAATAGGGATTGGATTTATAAGGATGCTGATGGTAAAAGGAAACAATAATGAAAACAAGAAAAAATGAGTTATTAGACTTGTGTCAGAACCAACATATGATGCAATTATCAGAATGGAACCCTGTTATAATTTGGGGACTGCCTATATTTTATTAATTAGAATAAGTGAACTCTGTACTAAACTATCACACATTCTAAGTGAGTTTAAACAGTAAAAAGTAATTTCTTCTCTCATATCCAAGTCCAATATGTGCTTTGATGGGAGTGCTCTGTTCCACACAGTCATTTAGGGACTCAAGCTCCTTTTATTTTGGGGTTTTAGTTAGCTCCTTCTAGATGCTTGAGTCTACTTTTTCCAGTCACTAGGCAGAGAGAGACAATCAATGCAGGACCACTTGGGAGTTATTTAGGGGCCAGAACTGAAAGTGCTGTACATCACTTCAACCTACTTTCCATTGGCCAGAAGCCAGTTGTTTTAGGTTGGGTTCTCTGGAGAAGCAAAATCAGTGAAGCATATAT
>NW_006921901.1:1716632-1721453 GCF_000298275.1 Orycteropus afer afer | reverse complement strand
CCAACCTTCCTTCCGAGGAGTGGCTGGTGGGTTTGAACCGCCAGCCTTCTGGTGAGCAGTCAAGTGCTTTAGGCACTATGCTACCAGAGCTCCCGAAAATGTACTAGCCCTGTTTATATCTTATCTTTTATAAAGGAGGGAAAAAGCAAAAACAATTGCCATATATCTATCTATAGCAGCATACACACATACACACACACACACATACACAATAAAACAAGAAGTATAACAGTTGAAGTCCTCATTTCTGCAACTAGTCAGGTGGTCATAAGTGGTATTTAGAACAACCTTCTACCACAACCCATTCTATATTCCCTTGAGCAAGCACTTCAGTTGGTCATGGTTCCTTTTATGGTGATGTGACCCATGCCTTCATTCCTGAAGGGTCTGGGCCATTAGTAGCCATGTTGGAATTAGGTTGCTGTAGTTTTCTATTGACTTTAATCATAGGGTACAGTGGTATTAAGAGATGCACTAAGGGATCTCCTGTATTCCAGACATAGTCTTTTTTACCTTCATTGTGCAACATCAATCCAATTTCTCCTTGGTAGTCAGGATCAGTCACACCAGCCAATATGGTGACTCCCTTCTTTTCCTGTTGATCCAGAGGCATGAGGAACACAAAGTTGCCCACGGCATGCTTAACTTCCAGCTCAATGGAATCTCGGTTGTCGTCAGGTGGGAGCATTCTTTCCTTTGGAACTAAGACCTCTAGACATGCAGAGCATAGTGTTGTAGGGACAGAAAGCAAAATTTTTGCAAGCGGATCACTAGGGGTAATACTGAGTGGTGCTACTATCATCGCCACCCCTTGATTCCTGGAACCGTGAATCCTGGCTATGAGAGAAACAGTACTGTTTTGGTTATCTAGTGCTGCTACAACAGAAATTATAACAGATGTATGGCTTTAACAAACAGGGATTTATTCTCTTACAGTTTAGGAGACTAGAAGTCCCATTCAAAGTATCAGCTATAGAGGCTGCTTGAAGGCCCCTCAACTCTGAGCTTCAGCCTCTTACTCCAGGCCCACTGCAGCTGGAGGCTTTTCTTAACTCAGGCAGCTGCTGGCTGCTGAGGCTGACAGATCTAAGGTTGACAAGTGAAATGGCATAGTCCCAAGATTATTAAGCAACACAGAAGGCCACTAGTTCAAGTCCAGAAACAGTCCCAAGATTGGCAGAGAACATGGCAGGCTACTGAGATGAAGACTTGGCCAAATACAGGATCCAAATGTGCCAAAAAGCTCAAGACCTTTCTTGAAGCATCTACTTACATATTGGAAGCAGACCACATCACTAAGGCAGATACTTAGCAACTCACAGCAGATTCCACCATGGAGTTGGTTATCAGTCTCTTCATGGGGGATAACTACATCTAGCTGCCCAGCCATTCAAAACCAGGTCTAGTCAAGTTGACATACAACCTTAACTACCACAAGTACTATATAATGCTGGTTTCAAGCATATACAGCCTCCTGGGGAACATTGTGCCAACCCTGCAAAGTGTTGCCACCTAATTGTGTTTTTAGAAGGCCATTCCATCGTTCCAGCAAGCCAGCTGCTTCCGGATGATGGGGAACATGGTAAGACCAGTGAATTCCATTAGCATGGACTCATTGCCATACTTCATTTGCTATGAAGTGAGTCCCCTGATCTGAGATGATGCTGTTTGGAATATGATGGTAGGTAAGCCATACTGAGAGTTCATAGATGGTAGTTTTGACAGAGGCAGTGAGTGCAGGGTAGGCAAATCCATATTCAGAGTAAGTGTCTATCCCAGTAAGAATGAAACAGTGTCCAACATAATCAGTCTACCACTAGATTGCTGGCTAATAGCCTCCAGGAATGGTGTCATATAGGGGACTTAGTTTTGGTCTCAGCTGCTGGCAGATTGGGCATTCAGCAGTGGCTGTAGCCAAGTTGGCCTCGGTGAGTGAGTGGAAGTCCATGTTGCTAAGCCATGCATAACCTCTATTCCTGCCACCATGACCACATTATTCATAAGCCCATTAGGCAATGACAAGAGTGACTGGGGAAAAAGTCTGACTAGTATCCATAGACTGCATCATCATATCCACTTGATTATTAAAATCCTCCTCTGCCAAGGTCATCCTTTGGTGACCATTCTCATGAAATAGAAATATTTTTACTTCTTTGACCCATTCAGGCAAGTATATCACACACCTTTTCTCCATACCTACTTGTCACCAATTTTCCAATCATAGTTTTTCCAAGTCCCTGACCATCTACTCAAACCATTGGCCACTGCCCAGGAATCAGTATACAATCACACATTTAGCCATCTCTCCTTCCAAATAAAGTGAACAAGCAGGTGTACTGCTTGAAGTTCTGCACACTGGGAGGATTTCCCTTAACAACTGTCCTTTAAGGAAGTCCCAAAAAGTGGCTGCAGTGCTGCTCCTATTCACTTCGGAGTGATGCCTGTATATCAGAACCATGTATAAACCAGGCATGAGTTTTCAGAACCATGTATAAACCAGGCATGAGTTTTCTCTTCCTCAGTCAACTGATTGTAAGGAACTTCCCATGAGGCCATGCGTGCAGACTGGGAGAGGGAAGATAATATAACAGGAGTAGAGACCATGGGCATTTGAGCCACTTCCTCATGCAACTTACTTATGCCTTCAGGTCCTGCTCAAACCTCATCTATTTAATGATATAGTGCTGCTGTGCCTATCCAACTTTATGACTCTGGGTCAGACAACACCCAGTTCTTGATGGACAGTTCAGGCAGCATGGTGACATGGTGGCCCGTAGTTAATTATTCAGTCCCTACTAAGGCTCAGTAACAAGCCAAAAGCAATTTCTCCCAAGGAGAGTAGTTATCTGCTGAGAATGGCAGGACTTTGTTTCCAAATCCTAAGGGTCTATGCTATGATTCACTAATAGAGGCTTGTCAAAGACTCCAAACAGCATCTTTGTCAGTGACACTCCAAGCACCATTGGATCTGCCAGATCATATGACCCAAGTGACAGAGCAACTTACACAGAAGCCTGAACCTGATGCAAAGCCTTCTCTTGTTCTGGGCCCCATTCTAAACTAATAGATTTTCAAGTCACTTGATAAATAGGCTGGAATGGCACACCCAAATGAGGGATATGTTGCCTCCAAAATCCAAAGAAATCCATCAGGTGGTGTGCCTCATTTTTAGTTGTGGGAGGGACCAGCTGCAACAACTTATCCTTCACTTTAGAAGGAATATCTTGACATGTCCTACACCATTGCACCCTTAGAAATTTCACTGAGGTAGAAGGCACCTGAATTTTTGTTGAGTTAATTTCCTACTCTCTAGCATGTAAATATCTTATCATCAATATTTCTTCCTTACTAGATCCAATCAGCATAATGTTATCAATATAATGGACCAGCGTGAAGGCTTGTGGAAGGAAGAGGCAATTAAGGTCTCTGTGGACTAAAATATGACACACGGTTGAAGAGTTGATATACCTTTGAGGTAGGATAAATAATGCAGGTATATTGCTGGCCTTGCCAGCTGAAGGCAAACTTCTGGTGATCCTTCAAAGCCAGAATTGAGAAAGAGCTCAATCTGTAGCTGCATAACAAGTACCAGGAAATGTGTTAATTTGCCCAAGCAATGAAAACACATCTAGAATGACTGCTGCAATTGGAGTCCACCACCGAGTTAAGTTCACAGTAATCTACCGTCATTCTCCAAGATGTATCCGTTTTCTGCACAGGCCAAATAATAATTTGGATGGTAATGTGGTGGAAATCATCTCCCTTGCATCCTTTCCTACATATCAGGTAGTAAATTTGGCTTGGATTATTTTCATATTCCACCAGTGATGAATGAAAGCCCTTTTCTGAGAGCAAGTATAGTGTTTTTCTACAACACCATCAGAACAGACGAATTGAAATATAAAACTATAAACATGTCAGAGGTGGGTGGTGTTGAGTAGGGAGACTAGTGATGTGTGTCAATAGCAGCCTTGTTTACTAACAGAAGCCAGTGAGAAGGCTATGGCATTGGGTCTGCTGATCATGTGGGCTTGCTTATGGGGAAATCTGGAATTAGCCCAAACTATCTAACCTTCCATAGCTACCCCATTTGACAGAGTTGAACTGCGCTGTAGGGTTTTCTTGGCTGTAATGTTTATGGGAGCAGATCACCAGGTCTTTCTCCTGAGGAATCACTGGATAGATTTGAACTACCAACTTTTAGTTAGCAGCTGAGCACTTAACCATTGCAATACCAGGATATGAGGTCATTATGAATCAGAATCAACTCCATGGCACCAACACCACCACAAGCCCACCAAGCAGAACCAAGCAGGGACCAAATTCTCCTGGAGGAGGTAGCCTACCTAGGGTGGCTTAGGAAATGGAGGATCAGAGAAAACCAACACTCTACATGAACAGGCACACTTTCAAAGATGAAGAACAACAACTGGAGCATGCCCTTTTCATTCTTCTCAAATTATCAATCTCTTTAGTCACTTCTCTTCCCAGGTGTAGAGTTAGTAAAGGAGCTAAGAGTGTGCTTGTGAAAAGTCTCTTTTCATGGAGAAGGGAAGAGGTA
Source organism: Orycteropus afer afer (assembly GCF_000298275.1). Classification (NCBI taxonomy): domain Eukaryota; kingdom Metazoa; phylum Chordata; class Mammalia; order Tubulidentata; family Orycteropodidae; genus Orycteropus; species Orycteropus afer. The sequence continues at coordinate 1,716,892 of NW_006921901.1, read as the reverse complement.
TCTCTCTTAAACAAAAGCTCTGAACTGTTAGGGTGCTCTATTGTTTGGTCTCCTTTATAACATCAGACTTATAATATTTGCACTTTTCTTTCTAGCATTAATTAAGCCATTGCTATTGACTTTATTGTGACTCATAAGGACCCTATAGGACAGAGTAGAATTGCCCAATAGGGTTTCCAACACTGTAATCTTTATGGAAGGAGCTCTGGTAGCATAGTGGCTAAAGCACTTGACTGCTAACCAGAAGGCTGGCGGTTCAA
>NW_006921901.1:1714841-1716032 GCF_000298275.1 Orycteropus afer afer | reverse complement strand
GCGCGCACAGGGGGTATGGGAAGTTGGAATATATAGGAAGTCATTTTTGTTAAATACGTTTTTCATATATTATTTTGCTACTTATATTTTTTAGAGATTAAGCAAACCCCCAAATTATCCGAAACCTTCTTAGAAACTTAGGTAAATCTTTGAAATAGGGTGTGGTAATTTTTCATTGTTGATTTTACAAAACACCAATAATCTATCTTCTATGCTTTTGAAGATATTCTTTTGGTACTTATAATACAAGACTATTAATTTTTAATGAATGTTTCTATTTTAAATGCATGAAATTATCAACTATTAAAAACATATGCAGTCACGAGACAAAGTATGTTTGTTGCCGTATAAAAAATGAATTTGCAAACTTTCACCCAAATCACAACAAAAATAATAATAAAAAAAAGCATATGTAATTTTATGAAGTTAACAAACAATAGCATGTTGTTGTTGTTAGATGCCATAGAGTCTGTTCTGACTCGTAATGATCCTGAGTACAACAGATGGAACCATTGCCTGGTCCTGCATCATCCTCACAACAGTTGCTATGTTAGAGCCCATTGTTTCAGAGACTTTGTAAATTCCTTTCATTAAGAGTCTTCCTCTTTTTCACAGATCCTCAACTTTACCAAGCATGATGGTCTTTCTCCAGGGACTGATCCCTCCTTATCACATGTCCAAAGTATGTGAGGCAAACGTTTTCCATCCTTGCTTCTAAAGATCATTCTTGCTATACTTTTTCCAAAACAGATTTGTTTGTTTTCTGGCAGTCCATGGTATATTCATTATTCTCTGCCAGTGCCACAATATAAATGCATTAATTCTTCTTCAGTCTTCCTTACTCATTTTCAAGCTTTTGTATGCATAAGAGATGATTAAAAATACCATGGCTTGGGTCAGGCACATTTTAGTCCTCAAAGTGACATCTTTGCTTTTTAACACTTTAAAGAGATCTTTTGCATGAGTTTGCCTCATGCAATACTCATTTGATTTCTTGACTGCTGCTTCCATTGGTGTTGATTGTGGATTCAAGTCCATTTTTCATGATGTTGCTGATTGGTCCACTTGTGAGGATTTTTGTTTTCTATATGTTGCTTGCTGAGAGTTAAGATGACTTAAAGCACTTACTGATGAAGATTAAGGACTATAGTTTGCAGTATTGATTATACTGCAATATAAAGAAAACAAAAA
>NW_006921901.1:1711161-1714101 GCF_000298275.1 Orycteropus afer afer | reverse complement strand
GAAGGCTGTAGTCTTTGATCTTCATAAGTAAGTGTTTCAAGTCCTCTTCACTTTCACCAAGCAAATTTGTGTCATCTGCATATCTCATGTTGTCAATGGTTCTTCCTCCAATCCTGATGCTGTGTTTTTCTTTAAGTAGCCCAGCTTCTTGGTTTATTTACTCAGCATACAGATTGAATTAATATAGTGAAAATATATTCTATCTTGCCACACACCCTTCCTGATTTTAAACCATGCAGCAGCCCCTTGTTCTGTTTGAATGACAGCCTATTGGTCTATGTACAGGTTCCTCATGAGCACAGTTAATATTCTGGAATTCCCATTCTTCACAATATTATCCATAATTGATTATAATCCATACAGTCAAATACCTTTGTGTAGTCAATGAAGCACAAATAAACATCTTTCTGTTATTCTCTGTTTTAGTCAAGATCCATCTGACATCAGCAAAGGTATTCCTCATTCCACATCCTCTTCTGAATCCTGCTTGAATTTCTGGCAGTCCCCTGTCGATGTCCTGCTGCAACCATTTTTGAATTATCTTCAGCGAAATTTTACCTGCATATGATATTAAAAATAGTTTGATAAGTTCTGCATTCTGTTGGATCACCTTTCTTTGGAAAGGGCACAAATATGGATCTCTTCCAGTTGGTTGGCCAGGTAGCTGTATTCTAAATTTCTTAGCATAGATGACTGAGCACTTCCAGCACTGCATCAATTATTGAAACATCTCAGTTAGTATTCTGTCAATTTCTGAAGCCTTGTTTTTTGCCCATGCTTTCAGTGTAGCTGGGGCTTCTTTCTTCCTTCAAAAATATCTATTCTTGATCATATGCTACCTCATGAAATGATTGAATTTGACCAATTCTTTTTGGTACAGTGACTCTCCGTTCCTAAAAATAGTTACTTATTTAACTTTGTTTCACTAAGCTTATTATCATTAGGCAATGAAATAACATGTCATATTTTTGCTAGCTGTTTAACAATAGTTAGTAGTAGCAATTCCCCACAAAACCATGTGGGGAAGCAGTTTTGTTTTTTGAAATGTTTGCTTTAGAAATGAAAACACTAAATATCTCTTTATATAACATTACTTTTGCAACATGGGAATTTTGATAAAAAAGAAGAAACATTTCCTCTATATAGTTCATACAGTAACATATATTTTCAAACTTCTAATGCTATACATAGAGAACATTAATAAATCAGTATCTGGCACAACCATATTTTACTCTGTGTGGGCTTAAGAAAATCATTTCCACATTTCTATTTATCACTTCTCTTTGAAGAATTAGAAATTATGATGTCTGTTAAATAGTTTCTTTGAAGCTCTTTGGGATAAAAAGCATACTAATTTTTGATTTTTTGATATTACAATAGTTAGTAATTATTTAAATTTAACTTTTGGGTTAGGTAAGTCCATTCTTTTGAAACAATCACTTATGATTGGTATGTCTTTGAGACACAATATTTTCATGTTCTTTATAATGTCAAAATGTCCCTGGCTTGCAATAATAAAAAGGCAACTTCATTTTTTATGACCATGCTGTAAGACACTGTCATCTCTTTTGTAGAGATTGTATCATTTTATTATTCTGGTTAGCATTAAGTTTGAAAAATAATTGGTGCTGTAATTTAAGCTGTGGGACCAAAGACATAGGTTGTTGTTGCTAACTCATAAAATGTTTGAAGATCAGATATGAAAACATAAATGCTGTTGTTGTTGTTAGCTGCTGTTGAGTCAGCTCCGACTCATAGCGACCCTATATACAATAGAATAGAACACTGCCAGGTCTTGCATCATTCTCACAATCCTTGCTGTATTTGATCCCATCATTGCAGCCACTGTATCAATCCATCTTGTTGAATATCTTCCCCTTTTTCACTGACCCTCCACTTTACCAAGCATGATATCCTTCTCCAGGGAATGGTCCCTTCTGACAACATGACCAAAGTAAGTGAGACGAAGTCTGGCCATTCTTGACTCCACGGAGCATTCTAGCTGCACTTCGTCCAGGACAGATTTTGTTAGTTATTCTGACAGTCCATGGTACTTTAAGTATACTTCGGCAACACCACAACTCAAAAGCATTAGCTTTTGTTTGGTATTCCTGATTCATTGTCCAGCTTTCCCATGCATATGAGGCAATTGAAAACACCGTGGCTTGGGTTAGATGCACCTTACTCTTCAAAGAGACATCTTTGCTCTTCAACATTATAAAGAGGTCTTTTGCAGCAGATTTGCCCAGTACAGTACATCTTCTGATTTCTGGACTGCTGCTTCCATTGATGTTGATTGTGGAACCAAGTAATATGAAATCTTTGACAACTTCAATTTTTTTCCCCATTAATCATGATGTTGCTTTTTGATCCAGTTGTGACGATTTTCTTTATGTTGAGTTGTAATCCATACAGCAGACTGTAGTCTTTAATCTTCATCAGTAAGTGCTTCAAGTCATCTTCACTTTCAGCAAGCAAGGTATTGTCATATGCATATCATAGGTAGTTAATGATTCTTCCCCCAATCTTCATGTCACATTCTTCTTTATGTAATCCAACTTCTTGGATTATTTGCTCAGCATACAGATTAAATAAGTATGGTGAAAGGATACAACTCTGATACACACCCCTCTTGATTTTAAACCATTCAGTGTTCCCTTGTTCTGTTCGAATGACAGCCTCCTGATATGTACAGGTTTCTCATGAACACAGTTAAGTGTTCTGGAATTCCCATTCTTCTCAATGTTATCCAAAGCATCCAAAGCAATGTTGAATGCTTTGCATAGTCACTAAAATACAAGTAAACATCTTTCTGGTGTTCTTTGCTTTCAGACAAGATCCATCTGACATCTGCAATGATATCCTTCATTCCATGTCCTCTTCTGAATCCAGCTTGCACTTCTGGAACTTCCTTGTCAATATACTACTGCAACCATTTTT
>NW_006921901.1:1709936-1710966 GCF_000298275.1 Orycteropus afer afer | reverse complement strand
TTTTTTTTTTCTGTTCTTTTAGCTTGAGAAATGCCAAGGGTGTTCTTCCCTTTTGGCTTTCTAACTCAAGGTCTTTGCACATTTCATTATAATAATTGACTTTATTTTCTCAAACTGCCCTTTGAAATCTTCTGTTCGGCTCTTTTATCTTGTCATTTTTTTCCATTTACTGTAGCCACTCTGTGTTCACGAGCAAGTTTCAGAGTCTCTTCTGACACCCATTGTGGTCTTTTCTTCCTCTCTTGTCTCTTTAATTACCTTTTGCTTTCTTCATGTATGATGTTCTTGATGTCATCCCACAATTCATCTGGTTGTTGATCATTAGTGTTCAGTGCATCAAATATATTCTTCACACGCTCTCTAAATTCAGGTGGGACATACGTAAGGTCATATTTTGGCTCTTATGAACTTGTTTTAATTGTCTTCAGGTTCAAGTTGAACTTGCATATGAAAAACTGATTATTCCACAGTGAGCTTCTGGCCTTTTTTTAAAAAAATATATAAACTCTATTGCAGTATTATGGGAGTTGGTGGCGTAGTGATCAAGGCACTTGACTGCTAACCAGAAGGTTGGCATTTCAAACCCACCAGCCACTCCTTGGAAGGAAGATCAGGCAATCTACTTCTATAGAAGTATGGAAGTTTCCACTGCTTCAGAAACCCAAGTAGGGGTTACTATGAGTTGGATCCGACTTGATGGCACATAACAATGACAACAACAGTTGTAGTATTAATTTGCTTTTCCCCTTTTGGGTATGGACATGAAAGAAGACAGAAAAAAGTGTATCAAAAAGGAAAACTACTTTTTGAAAGAAGAAATTTTCATTTAGAAAAAAAGTAATTTCAAAAGAAATGTTATATGAGCAATGTAGATTCAGATGCAAACTAGATTCAGAAGAGAACTTTGAACAAAGCATGTCATTGCTGATGTCAGATGGATCTTGACTGAAAGCAAAGAATACCAGAAAGATGTTTACTTGTGTTTTTTTGACTATGCAGAAAAGCATTCAACTAACTGTGTGGATCATAA
>NW_006921901.1:1707789-1709681 GCF_000298275.1 Orycteropus afer afer | reverse complement strand
TGGACTATGTGAAGAAGAACATGGCATCTGGATTGGAGGAAGACTTGTTAACACCCTGCGATCTATAAATGACACAACCTTGCTTGCTGAAAGTGAAGATGACTTGAAGGACTTACTGATGAAGATTAAAGACTATAGTCTGCAGTATGGATTATACCTCAACACAAAGAAAATGAATATCCTCAAAACTGGACCAGTGGGAAGCATCACAATTAATGGAGAAAAGATTGAAGTTTTCAAGAATTCCATATTACTTGGATCCACAATTAACACACACGAAAGCACCAGTCAAGAAATCAGGCATCTTATTGCACTGGGCAAATCTGTTGCAAAAGATCTCTTTAAAGTGTTGAAGAGCAAAGATGTCACTTTAAAGACTAAGGTGCGTTTAACCCAAGCCATGTATTTTCAGTAGCCTCATAGATATGTGAAAGTTGGACAATGAATTGGGAAGACCAAAGAAAACTTGATGGTTTTAATTGTGTTGCCAAAGAATACTGAAAGTACCATGGACTGCCAGAAGAACAAACAAATCCGTCCTGGAAGGAGTGCAGCTGGAATGCTCAGGAGTTGAGAATGGCCTGACTCCATCTCACCTTCTTTGATCATGTTGTCAGAAGGGACCTTCCCTGGAGAAGGATATCGTGCTTGGTAAAGTGGAGGGTCTGTGAAAAAGAGGAAGATTTTTGAGGTGGATTGACATAATGGGTGCAACAATAGGTGCAAATATAACAAGTATTGTGAGCATGGCACACAACTGGGCAGTATTTCATTCTGTTGAACGTAGTTGGGTTGCTGTGAGTCAGAGCCAACTTGATGGCACCTAGTGACGACAATGCATATTCAATATGGAAAATATGAATGATGAAAAAAGAAGAAAATGTAATCATTTCACCACTCTAACACTCAAAAATGTATTAATTTTGAGAATATTCCATACAGGTTTCCTGGGTCATTTCTTCTTACTATAGCTGCCACTTTGTATGCTGCTTTTTCATTTAACATTCACAATTTATGAAGTTCCTGGTTGGTGCAAATGGTTAGTGTGCTAGGCTGCTAACTGGAAGGTTGGTGGTTCAAGTCCACCTGGAGGTGATTGGAAGCTTTGGTGGTCTAATCCAAAAAAATCAGCCACTGAAAACCCTGTGGAGCACTGTTCTATTCTGACAACTGAGGGCCCCATGGGTCTGAATCTACTTGACGGCAACTGCTTTGGGTATAAGCAATATATAGATTGCAGACTTTTCACAAATTTTATTTTAGATGGTTTCGTAAGCTGTTAACAGATTTATAAAATAACAGATTTGTTGTTAGTGGCCTTTGAGTTGGCTGTGACTCCTGGTGACCCCTAGGTACAACAGAATGAAAATGGAAGGTTTTGCACCATCTTTATGATTATCAGCATACACAAGTTCATTGCTGCAACCACTGCTTATTTTTTTTATTGTGAGAACATTCAGAATGACATTTGTCAGTCAGTTCATCATTTTTCATGTGTAGAATTCAGTGACACCAGTTACATCAATCACATTGTGCCACCATCACCAATATTTGTTGCCAGACCACTGTGTATTTTGAATGCCTGCCAGCCTGCAGGGTTCATCTTCTAGCACTATATCAGATAACATTCTGTTGTGATCTGTAGGGTTTTCATTGGCTAATTTTTGGAAGTAGATTGCCACACATTTCTTCCTAATTTCTCTTAGTCTGGAAGCTCTGCTTAAATCTGTCCAGCATGCATGATCCTGCTGGTATTTGAAATAGCGTTGGGATAGCTTCCAGCCTCATAGCAAGACACAAGACACCACAATACAACAAACTGACAGATGGGTGCTGGAAAATAACATATAGTTTATTCTTATTAGTGTGATTGGTGCTCTAATATTGACTGA
>NW_006921901.1:1705815-1707349 GCF_000298275.1 Orycteropus afer afer | reverse complement strand
TTTTTAGGTTTTTTCATAATTTCAGTTCTTTACCTAATAAAGGCCTAATTTGTCATCAAACTGACTACAAGTGGTCATTATTTATGTTCATTTTAAATTATAGTTTGCATGTAGTGTTTATATTGATGTCATTGTCATTCTGGGACACTTTGTGACCTGTTGTGATTATACATTTCATTCTAGGTTCTCTGGCACCTATATAGATAGTTGGGCATTTATCTTCTCAGGTTCTCTAAGAATTTTCCTCATTTGCACATTATTTTCTTGCAAGGTGTATCATTCACTTGTTTTTGTAATAATGCTATGTAACAACCTCAAAATTTAACTGTTTTTCTGCTCATGCATCTCTGGGTTGTTTTGCATTCACTTGGACTCAGGTAGACTTGGCTGTAGGCTGCAGGGCCAGTTTAAGACAGCTCCATGGGTCTCTCCTGGGCTTTAGGCTGATGGGGCAGTGAAGTGACTACCTGTGGTTTATTTTTATCATGGCAATAGCAAGACCTCATGAGGGCAACCCAAATGCACACCCACATTGTAACTCTGTATCACTTTCACTAATATTCCATTGGCCAAACTAAGCCACATAACTAAGCCCATAGTGTAAATATGTTCGGAATTAATTTCAAGATATGCACCAGGTAAGTGAGTAACAGGAGCCCTGGTGGTACAATAGGTCACCTGTTAACCAAAACTCAATTAATTGTTTTTGCTGCATGAGTAGTTCCTTCCCTAACCTACTCTGTTCTTACTGTGCTTGTTTATATGATTTGGTAATTAAGGTTATGTGTCAACCTGGTTTCGAGTGGCTGGGCAACTGGATGTAGTTATTCCCCATGATGAGACTGGTAATCAACTCCATGGCAGAATCTGCTGGACCAGATGAGTAGGTGCCTTAGGTATGAGGTCTGCTTCCAGTGTATAAGAAGAAACTTTGAGGAAGGTCTGCAGCTTTTTGGCATGCTTGTACCCTGTGTGTAGCTTAGTCTTCACTCAGCAGCCTGCCATGTTTCCTGCTGATCTTCAGACTGTCTCTGAACTTGAACTAGTGGCCTGCCATGTTGTTTGGTAATTTTAGGACTGTGCCATTTTACTGGTCAACCTTGGGTTTGTAAGCCTAAGCAGCCAGCAGCTGTCTGAGTTAACAGAAGCCTTTAGCTCCAGTGGGCAGGGAGCAAAAGACAGAGCTGAAGCCCCAGGTTGAGGGGCTTTCAGCTAGTCCCTAGATTTGGCACATTGAACTCAGACTTCTAGCCTCATAAACTGTAAGAGAATAAACTGTTTGTTAAGGCCACCCACTTGTGGTATGTCTGTTGGAGCAACACTAGAGAACTAAAACATTACAAGTTTTGATGTGTTAAACTGATATCAGTTTGAAATAAATTACGTAGATAGAAATAGATTATTTTCATCATACCTGATAACACTTCCAATTGTTTCTGACTTGGAGTGTAAAAACGTTGCACAAAATTAAAATTTATAGATTGAAATTACAGCAGGAGCAATAAGCAACATCATGATAAATGGAGAAAAGATT
>NW_006921901.1:1700634-1703186 GCF_000298275.1 Orycteropus afer afer | reverse complement strand
ATCAGCCTTCTGGTTAGGACTCAAGTGCCTTAGGCACTATGCTACCAGAGCTCCTCCTTGTTTTCTAAGAGGGGCTTAAATTTCTAGCAGGGTGTTAACCCATACTTTTTCCCTATTCTGCTTAGCATTCTGGTTCACCCACATTTTACAAATTCAAATCCATTATGGTTTCACTTTGTTGGCCATGACTGAACTGGGAAGAACCAATTCGAAGACCTGTTATTAAATGTCAGCATATATGTCTTCCTAAGAGCTTTAATCCCCAAATTGCTACTTATAATTAATTAGAATTGTGGTTTAATTGTGAATAGATATGTAAGGGAAGATTTGAAGAACTCTCCTGGAGGTGAAAAATCAGCTTTAAATGTGGATTTTATAACATCTATATTGGTATTCAGGAGCTCTGGTAGCATAGTGCCTAAGGCACTTGACTGCTAACCAGAAGGCTGGCGGTTCAAACCCACCAGCCACTCCTTGGAAGGAAGGTTGGACAATCTACTTCCGTAGTGATACTGCCTTGAAAACCCAAGGAGGGGTCACTATGAGTCAGGTCTGACTCGATGGCACATAACAACATCAACAACAATATTGGTATTCAGTGAGATGGATTGACTCTCAGAGAGGTGGAATGACACAGTGGTTGCAGCGATGGTCTCAAGCATAGCAAGAATTGTGAGGATGGTGCAGGACTGGACAGTGTTTTGTTCTGTTGTATGTAGGTTGCAGCTGACTCAATGGCACCTAACAACAACAACATATTGGTATTCGAAGGAGCTCTGGTGGTGTAGCGGTTAAGGCATTTGTCTGCTAACCAAAAGGCCAATAGTTTCAACCTACTAGCTGCTTCATGGAAGAAAGATGAGGCAGTCTGCTTCTGTAAAGATATACAGCCTTAAGGGGTCACTATAAGTTAATCAATTCAATAGCAGTGAGTTTGTTTTTTGGTTTGATATATTGGTATTCAGGAGCTCTGTGGTACAGTGGTGAAGCTCTCAGCTTCTAACTAAAAGGTTGGCAGTTCAAACCCCCCAGCTGCTCCATGGGAGGAAGATGTATCAGTCTGCTTCTGAAAAGATTTACAGCTTTGGAAACCATGTAGGGCAGTTCTACTCTGTCCTATAGGGTTGCCATGAGTTGGAATTCGACGTAATGGTAGTGGGTTTGGTTTGTTATACTGGATTTCAGAAGGCTTAGCTGTTTATTCATTCATTCCAGACATTTATACAACATGTTAATAATGAAGGATACAAGAAAATTAAAAAAGAAATAGGCCCTGCCCTCAGGAGTTTTCAGTTTAGTGCCAAGAGGCAGACTAGCTTTACTAGAGAACCAAAACATTACAAGTTTTGATGTGTTAAACTGATATCAGTTTGAAACAAATTACATAGATAGAAATAGATTATTTTCATCATACCTGTTAACACTTCCAATTGTTTCTGACTTGGAGTGTAAAAAGGTTGCACAAAATTAAAATTTATAGATTGAAATTACAGCAGGAGCAATAAGCAACATCATGATAAATGGAGAAAAGAAATAAAAATACTTTATTGAAATAAAGTGCAGAAGAATATATTCTTGATGCCGTGATAAGATGTGTGTATAGTACTTAGTTGGCTAAGTGATCTTAGTATTTCTATAACACCCTACCTGGTGAGTATTGGGAGCTGAGCTGGGCTTAGCTGCCAGGCGTTGGAGTAGCTGATTAAGAAGACGAGCCCAAATGAAAGTAACAGTCAAGTCAAGTCTTCAATCACTTACTGTGATAGAATAAGCAAGAGGCTAAATTGGAGAAACTACTGACTGTCCCCTCCCCCATCCTAGCCTCTCCCTCCACAAGGAGTAGGCACCTGTAGAGGAACAGGTGGATCAGAACAGATGTGGGAAATCTTCTCACTTTTTTTTTTTTTTGTTCATGAGCCATGAACAAAAGACTCCTACAGTTTTATGGACCTGGAAGGAACATTAAAAAAAAGGAGGAGGGGGGTGAACAGGAAAGGAGGAAGCTGGGGGAGGGCTAGGAGGAAAAGCACTGAGTTAGAGTGGAGAAAAGTGTCTTCAAGGCTTCCTTTCCCATCCCCTGGTGAGGAGGTCTTGGCAGAGGTACCTGTGGAAAGCCTGCGCATAAGGCCCCCGAGGAAGAGGCTTCCAAATGGAGGTGTCTGGGCTAGGATAGCAGATAGCGTAAGAGCATGATTGTCTAGAGGGGGTCTGAGTCCTCGACTGTAACTCCCCTCAGAGACTTCATTGCACTAGCTATGCACCAATCTGGTCTGGGGAGGACAGATTTCCCCCATGAGGCCTGCCAGGTAAAGTCTGTAATTGCCTATGGCTGGGCCTGAAAAGTCACACATTTTGGCCAGGTCCTAAACTCTTTAGTAGGGTGTTAGGATAGGGAAATGGAATTAGAGCACTTTGAAAGCACTGTGTTTAAAGACGTTAACCAAATATTTTCATATTCTTTTTCTATTAATTTATTTTAAATGTTGTGAATTCTTCTTTAAGCCACTGGGGATCCTTTGCAAAGGACATCCAAAGCACTTTTTTTTTTTTTT
>NW_006921901.1:1694497-1699672 GCF_000298275.1 Orycteropus afer afer | reverse complement strand
AAAAACAGTGTTTGATATCAGACAGACCTGGGTATGAATTCTAGCTTAGTCAAAAACTAATTATAAGACCTCTCTCAATTTGTTTCTTTATCCATGAAGTAGTCCTAATAGTGTTGTTGACTTATATATAATGTATATGCATTATATATATGCCTAGCACCTAATATGTGCTTAATAAAAGCTGGTAGATGTTGCTATTTAACATATACTGGAGGCATTAGCAAATAACAAGTTTCCAGGAATTGATGGAACACTGAGACAGTGAATAAGGAAGACCGAAGAATAATTGATTTGAATTATGATGTTGGTAAAGAATATTGAAGGTACCATGGACTGCCAGAGAAGGAACAAATCTGTCTTGGAAGAAGTACAGCCAGAATGCTCCTTAGAAGCAAAGATGGAGAGACTTTGCCTCATGTACTTTGATCATGTTATCAGGAGGGACCAGTCCCTGTAGAAAGATACTGTGCTTAGTAAATTAGAGGGTCGGCCAAAAAGGGGAAGACTCTCAACAAGACAGATTGACACAGTGGCTGTACTGCTCAAGCAATGCGATGACTGTGAGTATGGTGCACAGCCAGGCAGTGTTTCATTCTGTATGTATGTATATATATATATATATATGTATATGTATATGTATAGAAGCTCTGGTGGTACCTAAGGCATTTGACTGCTAACCAGAAAGCTGGCGGTTCAAATCCATGTATATACATATGTGTGTATATATATATGTATATACATATATGTGTGCATATATATGTATGTGTATGTACATACTTATGTACATACATATATATATAATCGTGTGTGTGTGTGTATATCACTCACTCATTGCCGTTGATTCATACGACTCATAGTGACCCCTCCTTGGGTTTTGAAGCAGTATGTCTACGGAAGTAGATTGCCCAATTTTCTTCTGAGGAGTGGCTAGTGGGTTTGAACTGCCAGCCTTCTGGTTAGCAGTCAAATGCCTTAGGCACTACACTGCCAGAGCTCCTATATATATGGTGTGGTAATTAAGTTTGTGTGTCAACTTGGCTGGGCCTGGTTGAGTGGCCGGCAGCTGGATGTAGTTATTCCCCATGGTGAGATTGGTAATTAACTCCATGATGGAATCTGTTGGAGCAGCTGAGTAGCTGCTTTAGGGCTGTGGTGTGCTTCCAGTATATAAGAAGCAACTTTGAGGAAGGTCTCCAGTTGATGGCATGCTTGAACCCTGCATGTACCGAGTCATTGTTCAGCAGCCTTCCATGTTCCCCTGCCGATCTTGGGACTTTTAATAGACTTGAATTAGTGGCTTGTTGTGTGATTTGGTAATATCAGGACTGTGCCTTTTCACTTGTCCACCTTGGGTTTGTCAGCCTCAGCAGCTAGCAGGTGCCTGAGTGAAGAGATACCTCTAGCTTAAGTGGCCCAAGAGGAAGAGGCATAGCTGAAGCCCAAGGTTGAGGCGCTTTCACCCAGCCCATAAAGCCCAGCACTTTGAACTCAGACTTCTAGTCTCCAAAAATTATAAGAATAAACTCCTGTTTGTTAAAGCCATTCCACCTGTGGTCTTTCTGTTAGAGCAGCACTAGGTAACCAAAACGTGTGTGTGTGTGTGTGTGTGTGTGTATGTTTACCTGTGTTTTGTGGCCTATGCTCAATTGTATAGATCATAACAAATTGTGGATAACATTGAGAAGAATGGGAATCCATGTGTAGCTTTTCTTCCCTTAGCTGCCCCATATCTTTTACATTCCCTTCAGCATTGCATGGGAGCTCTGATGGCATAGTGCCTAAGGCCTTTGACTGCTAACCAGAAAGCTAGCAGTTCAAACCCACCAGCCACTCCTTGGAAGAAAGATCAGGCAATCTACTTCCGTAGAGAGATACAGCCTTGGAACCCAAGGATGAGTGTGAGTTGGAATTGACTCAATGACGGTAAGTTTTTTTTTTTTTTTCTTTTGGTTTCAACATTACCAGTAACAACAAGCACATGAGCACTTAACTGTGCTCATGAGGAACCTACCTGTACATAGACCAAGAGGCTGTTGTTCATACAGAACAAGGGGATACTGAATGGCTTAAAATCAGGAAAGGTATGTGTTAGAGTTGTATCCTTTAATTATACTAATTCAATCTGTATGCTGAGCAAATAATCCAAGAAGCTGGATTATAGGAAGAAGAATGTGCAGTATCTCTACGGAAGTAGATTGCCCTGTCTTCCTTCCGAGGAGTGGCTGGTGGGTTTGAACCTCTAGCCTTCTGGTTAGCAGTCAAATACCTTAGGCACTATGCCACCAGAGCTCCTATCAGGATTGCAGGAAGACTCATTAGCAACCTGTGATGTACAGAGGACACATCCTTGCTTGCTGAAAGTGAAGATGACTTGAAGCACTTACTGATGAAGATTAAAGACTACAGCCCTCAGTATGGATTACATCTCATCATAAAGAAAATGAAAATCTTCACAACTGATGTCATATGCAACATCGTTGTGGTAGCTTGAAAATCATGGCTCTAAATCATTCATTAAAGCTAAAGTAAAGATAGAACCAATTGGAGTTTCCTTCTTTTCAATGATTATAAACAATTTCCCAATTTAAAAGAACATTTCTTGAGTACTGCTGCTTTTATTTCAATTCACTGATGGAATAAAAACATAGTGCTTGACAGTAAGTATTTAGGTAAGTAATGGATGGTTTGATTCCTATTTCCTTTTTTCATACTACTCAAAAGTGCAAGTATAGTATAAAATGTAATCCCACAATGAGGATATTAAAGTGAGTTTTAAAAATATTTAACCTGTGATAAAAAATTTTTTGTAAAAACTATCATTGCTTTATAACTGTAATTGTTTTATTCAGACTCCAAACACTATCAAAAAAGCTCATTAGTCTCACTCAAGAAAATAAAAATCACTCTGTAGTTATTCTGGGAACCAAGATTATCATCCCTTTCTATGAACATGGCTTTGGGCTTCTGGCTGGGTGGAACCAAAAGCCCTGGCCTCCTGTCAGTCATCTCCTTTAATTGCCCAAGGCCACTCCATGTGTAGCTTTTCTTCCCTTAGCTGCCCCATATCTTTTACATTCCCTTCAGCATTGCTCAGGAGCTCTGATGGCATAGTGCCTAAGGCCTTTGACTGCTAACTAGAAAGCTGGCAGTTCAAACCGACCAGCCACTCCTTGGAAAGAAGATCGGGCAATCTACTTCTGTAGAGAGATACAGCCTTGGAAACCCAAGGAGGAGTGTGAGTTGGAATTGACTCAATGACGGTGTTTTTCTTTTTTTTCTTTTGGTTTCAGCATTACTAGTAACAACAAGCACATTACCATCTAAGAATCAAAAGTTTCACTTCCCAGGCAATTTCCTTCTTTGTCTTACAAGGTCCCATGCTTCCATGAGTCTGGAGCCACTGTAGCAAATCCTGCTCCTGATACCAATAGCAAAAGGGGCATGCAAGTGGTGTCTTCTCATTTCCTTTAACTTCGAAAGGCAGAGAGAGAAGGATCAACAGCAACAGCCCAAAGCTGATTCCCATAAGGCAGGGGTCGGGCATGCTACCACCCTCCAACTTTTCCACTCCTGGTATCAAATTCTGTCTCAGATTTTATCCTCTACTCATTACCCAGTTCCAAAGTTGCTTTTACATTTTAGGTATCTGTTAGAGCAGCCCCATCCTTGATACTAAATTCTGCCTTAGTACTTTAGTGCTGCTATAACAGAAATACACAAGAGGATGGCTTTAACAAACAGAAGTTTATTCCCTTACAGATTTGGAGGCTAGAAGTCTGAATTAAGAGTGCTGGCTCAAGGGGAAGACTTGGACTAGAAGTCCAACTTCAGAATGCCACCTCTAGGGGTTGGGTGGAAATCCTTCAACCTTGGGCTTCAGCTCTGCTTTCCAGGCCCACTGAAGCAAACTGGAGGCTTCTGAATCATGTAGCTCCTGGCTGCTGTGGTTGACAAATCCAAAACCAGCAGGTAAAATGGCAGATTGTTAGGTTACAGGCTGCACAGGCAACAATCTCAACGTAAGCAGGCAACATGGCAGGCCACTGGTTCAAGTTCAGGAGCTGGAGATGATGACAGGCCGAATGCAGAATCCAAAATGAGCCATAAAACTAGAGAACTTTCCCAAAGCTTCCCCATATATACTGGAAGCAGGCCACACCCCAAAGGCAACTCCCCTTTAACTAATTAGCTGCTCGTAGCAAATTCCACCATGGAGGTGATTACACCATATCCAGTCTTATCATAGGAGAATAACTACATCCAGCTGCCAAGCCACTCAAAATCACAGCCTAGCCAAGTTGACATACAACCTTGTCAAAGATTTCATTTTACTTGGACCCACAGTCAATACCCCTGGAAGCAACAGTCAGGAAATCAGATGTCATGTTGCACTGGGCAAATCTGCTGCAAAAGATCTCTTTAAAACGTTGAGGAGCAAATATATCGCTTTGAATACTAAGACGTGCCTAATTTAAGATGGTATTTTCAATGGCCTCATATGCATATGAAAACTGGGCAATGAGTAAGGAAGACTGAAGAACTGATGCCTTTGAATTATGGTGTTGGTGAAAAATATTGAATATACTATGGCATGCCAGAAGAATGAACAAATAGGTATTGGAAGAAGTATAACCAGAATGTTCCTTGGAAGTGAGGATGGCAAGACTTTTTCTCATTTACTTTGGACGTATTATCTGGAAGAACCAGTTGCTGGAGAAGAACAGCATCTTTGGTAAAGCAGACGCTCAGTGAAAAAGAGGAAGACCATCAATAGATGGATTGACACAGTAGCTGCAGTAATGGGCTCAGACACAGCAACAATTGTGAGGATGGCGCAGGACTGGGCAGTGTTCTGTTGTGCAGAGGGTCACTATGAGTCGGATTTGAACACCTAACAATAGTAGCAGGAGCTCTGGTGGTGTAGTGCCTAAGGCATTTGACTGCTAATCAGAAGGCTGGCCATTCAAACCCACCAGTCACTCCTTGGAAGGAAGGTTGGGCAATCAACTTCCATAGTGATACTTTCTTGGAAACCCAAAAAGGGGTCTCTATGAGTCGGGTCCAACTTGATGGTAGTGAGTTGCGTTGTGTTGTTTTAACAATAGTAACAATGGTAAAAGTACAAACAAGCCCAAACCCTCTCCCCCAAGCGATCCCCAAATGCTGCCTGCTGGC
>NW_006921901.1:1688578-1692722 GCF_000298275.1 Orycteropus afer afer | reverse complement strand
GTAGTGCCTAAGGTACTTGACTGCTAACCAGAAGGCTGGTGGTTCAAACCCACTAGCCACCACTCCTCGGAAGGAAGGTTGGGCAATCTACTTCTGTAGTGATACTGCCTCAGAAACCCAAGGAGGGGTCGCTATGAGTCAGAGACAACTCGACGGCACAGAACAATAACAACAACAAAGAAAGAAGCAGAAAACTCATTTCCATTTTTTGAGAACGTGAAGTGAAACACTATTGCAGAATCCCCCAGGACCAAGGTAATGTTGATGCCTTTTGTCCACTTTCCCACACTTTTCAGAGGGACACTATAGCAGGTGATGGATGATGTGTCCCTTCCGGCACTGACTTGCTTTTTCTGGGTTAATGCTCACCGTTGTGGACCTGCGCAGACTTTGTTAGGAATTATTTCTTATTAGAATCCACAAAATCACCTTCCAAAATGAAAAAGGCAGATTTCCATTAATTAAATGTTAAAAGAAATAAGTAACAGAGTGAATTTGTGACACTAAAATTATGAAATTGTTTTATGACATTTGAGTTGATTGTATCTGCAAAACCCAAATTTTTATTTCTCTGAAGAATGCTTAAGATTTTGGTATTCACTCCACAGAGAATAAATTTACCTGGTTTGTATAGAAGCAATTTCAAGGAACACATGCATGTAAGCCCTATGGCTGAGCTCAAAGCAATCATGTTTTGCAAAGGATGGGTGCCCAGCCCTGTGGGTGAGTTGGACCCATGCCTGTTCTTGCTAATGGAAGCCCAGTAGGATGTGGAGTCTATTACCATCATATGGATGCAGAGCTGTGAAATGGCTTATTAGGAAAGGCTGTGGGTTGTTCTTACTATGGTTGCTGTTAAGTATTAGGACTGACGTCAGTATTTCTGGGGTAGTTTTGTGGCCTTGCCCTCAGATGTTTTTTGTAAATTCCTACCAGTTGAGGATTGTATAAAAGCAACTGAAAAATGAGAACCAAGGTTGATTCAAAATGTGTCCCCTGTGCTTGAGATATTAAGTTTTCTTCCCCCCTTTATCACTCTATGTATAATTGTATGGAAATTGCAAACCCAAGCAAATGGAGAGAAATTATTAGCTACCACTGATGCAGAGTTACCTTGAGGAAGTGATAAAGAATTTGAACTCCAAGGAGGTGTCCATGGTGGATTGGGCATTGTTGACCAAAGATTAGACATTAGCTTTGTTTATTTCCTTTCTCAAAACATTTCACTGTTTACTTTCCAGTGGACCTTTCCGTTTACAGGATAGAATCAGAGAATATCACTGCATTTTTGAAAAGAACTCTTTTCTTGCCTCTTTAATTAAAAATTGTGAGCTTACTACATTCTCTTAGAAAGAGTTCACTCTGGAGGATGGGAATAGGACTCTAAGTTGGGAAGGCAACTTTGTCTTTTAAAATATTTTCCCATATTTTATTGGATAAACTGAAAAAAAAAAATTGGCATAGAAAAAGTCAACAGAAAATCAAAATTTCACTATATATCTTTCTTTGTATTATATTTGACTTATTTTGGTATCAAGGTAATATTGTGCTCACAAAATGAGTTGGAAGATATTCTCTCCTCTTACTTTCTGGAAGAAATTGTGTAAAATTGACTCATTTAATTAGTTTTTGAAATATTGGGTGTAATTCCCCAATGAATCCATCTGGGCATGAAGATTCTTTCTCAAGAGCATATTAATTATAAATTCAAACTATCTTATGCTAATAACTAACCAAACCCATTGTCAATGACTTGATTCCAACTCATAGCAACCCTATAGGATAGAGTAGAACTGTCCCTGGTTTCCAAGGCTGTAAATGTTTACAGAAACAGACTGCCATGTCTTTCTCCTGTGGAGCAACTGGTGAGTTTGAACCATTGACCTTTTGGTTAGCAGCTGAGTTTAACTGCAGCATTACCAGAGCTCTGCCTTATGTTAATAGGATTATTCATATTATCTGTTTTATCTTCAGTGAGTTTTGGTATGTGTAGTTTTCAAGGAAATTGGTCTGTTTCTTCTAAGTTGTTGAATTGATATATGTGTAATTTTTTTTTTTTTTTTTTTTGTATCATTCTCTTATCCTTTTAATGATTGCAGGATTTGTAGTGATAGTCTCTGTCTCATACTTGATATTGGCAATTTGTATATTTTCTCTTAAGTTTTGTCAGGCTTGCCTCTGAGGGTTATCAATTTAGTGATTTTCTCAAACAGCTTTTTTGTCTGATTAATTTTCTTTATTATTTTTTAATTTTCAATTCCATTTGTTTCTCTATTTTTATTATTTGCATTTTTCTGCTTGTTTGGGGTTTATTTTGCTCTTCTTTTCCAAGTTTCTTGATTTATTTGAGATCTTTCCCCATTTCTAATGTGAGCACTTTAGTCCAGTAAATCTCCCTCTCAGCATGGCTTTAGCTGCATCCAACATATTTTTGTATGTTGTATTTTCATTTTCATTCAGTTCTGTATATTTTTTTATTTACTTTGAGACTTCCTCTTTGGCCCAAGTTTTATGTAGAAGTGTGTTGTTTAATTTTCATGGTTGTTGTTGTTGTTGTTATGTGCCGTCGAGTCAAACCCGACTCATAGTGACCCCTCCTTGGGTTTCCGAGGCAGTATCACTACGGAAGTAGGATTGCCCAACCTTTCTTCCGAGGAGTGGCTGGTGGGTTTGAACCGCCAGCCGTCTGGTTAGCAGGCAAGTGTCTTAGCCACTATGCTACCAGAGCGTTTTTTTTCTTCTTTCTTTAAGTTATTGATTTCTAGCTTGATTCCATTCAAGGCTTCAAACTGATTAAAAGTGGTTTAGTCATGGATGATGGAAACACTTTGAACATGTGTCATGTGTGGCACAGTTGTCTGCGATCTTTAAGCAGGGCACTACTGTCTGTTTCCTAAACCTGCTGTCATCAAGTAGATTCTGACTCATAGGGACCCTTTAGGGCAGAGTAGAATGGCCCTGGAGGGTTTCCAGAGCTGTAAATCTTTATGGGAGCAGACTGACTCATCTCTCTTCTGTGGAGCAGCTGGTGTGTTCCAATCATTGAGCTTTTGGTTAGCAGCTGAATGCTTTAACCACTATTCCGTTTCCTACTCAGATCAAAATCTGATGTACAAGAGATTTAGTTGCTATGCAACGCTTATGCTGCCCTTGTTTCTGTTGGCCATCACTGAACTATCTTGAACTGGTTCAAAGCTCTGATTCCATTATGGTCAGAGAACACACTCTATGATTTCGATTCTTTTAATTTGTTGATGTTTGTTGTATAGCCCAGGATATGGTCTATCTTGATGAATATTCCATGGATGCTTGGGGGAAAAAAAGTGTATTCTGTTGTTCTTGGGTGTAGTGTTCTATAGATAGCAATTAGAACCTGTTGGTTGATTGTATTGTCCAGATTATCTGTATTCTTATTGATTTTCTTTCTAGTAGTTCTACCGGTTAGTGATAGGTGGGTATTTAAGTCCCCAGTTATAACTGTGGATTTGCTTATTTTTCCTTTTAGCTCCACTAATTTTTGCTTCAGGTATTTTCAGGTAAACGTATATTAGTGTGTACACATTTAAGACTGCTATGTCTTCCTAGTAGAGTGATCCATTTATCATTATGTAATATCCCTCTTTGTCTGTAGTTTTTCTCTTTTTTTTTTTTTAACTTGTAAGTCTATTGTATATTAATATAGCTACTTCTGCTTTTTAAAAATTAATATTTGTATGGTATATCTTTTTCTACCGTTTTATCTTTTAACTTACATGTTGAATTTGAAGTGAATTTCATTGAAGTGAATGATATTTAAATGGGTTGTGTTTTATTGTCCATCTGTCAAGCTCTATCTTCTGACTGGTGTATTAAGGTTATTTATATTTAAGGTAATAATTGCTATGTTGAGGAAGACCCTGAATGAAATGGATGGGCACAGTGGCTGCAACAATGGATTCATGCATAGCAAAAATCGTGAGATGGTACAGGACCAGGAAGTGTTTTGTTCTGTTGTACAAAGGGTCGCTGTGAGTCAGAAACAAGTCAATGGCACCTAACAATGACAACAACAAATTGATATATTAGAGCTTAAGTTGGAAATTAACCAAACTCACTGCCCTTGAGTTGGATCCAACTCAGCAACCTCTCCTTGGGTTTCCATGGC
>NW_006921901.1:1686784-1688053 GCF_000298275.1 Orycteropus afer afer | reverse complement strand
CTTTTATCATTAGTTTCCTAGAGTTAAGGAGTTACCTAGCCAAAAGTGTCCATGATCATTTGGCTAAGGTTCCAGAACTTTGGGAGGGAAGGAGAGCCACAGAATAGCCAGCAACTTCTGCACAGACTTGGATATTTTTGTAGAGTGCCCTTCATGGTTACTCTCAGGTATTCTGCATGTTGTGTAGTGTGTAAGGCTACCTAGGTCAGGAGATGGATAGGGGGTAGAAATCTAGCTCATCACTCAGCTTACCAAGCTCTGTGCCCTGGGTGGGGCTGCATCTACCTAGAGGGGTGAGCTTTTTCTGTCACACAAAGGCACTGTATGGGTTCTGAGTAGCCATGTTATTGTTAGTTGCCGTCAAGTGGATTCTGACTCATGGCAACCCTGTGTGTGTAGGGACTCCTTATTAGTACCCCTCCCAATGTAATACCTGACCTGCTTTCACCTGGCTAGGGAAGTGCTTACCCTCCATGTCCCAGAGGGCTCTGGCCATCCAGACCTTAGTTCATCATTTAAGACCTTTGTTGTCTCTAAGTTATCAAACTTTTAGAGACCATACATCACATTACATTAAATACATTGATACATACCAATATTAATTTAATATTAGCTTTATGAGAGTATTTTTATAAGTTTCCTTTGGAAATTATTTGGCAACTCTGTTTTGGCAATGATTTCTTGGCAATCGTTGTGCTTGTTCAGGAATTCTTGAGAAGTGAGATAATCTAAATCATGAATTATTTCCAAATGTACTGACATTTTAATGAATACTAACTTTAAAAATTAATGCCGTTGACAAAATGTGACGTTTTGTAGGTATTCAATTAAATATCTGTTAATATTGAGTTAGCAGTTTTCACATTTTGGGGCCGATACAGTTTTTTCCCCCAATATTCAAGCATTTTTATGTGTGACTGGTATTTTGTCTCATTGTCTAGGTCTTACTGACAGTAACATGGAGAGAGGGTATCTTTACTTGATCTATAAATCCTGCTTTCTGACTGCCTATTTCCTGTACCTTGGATTAGTCCTTTTCCAGAATATTGGCAGCAGAAACATCTACTCTCTTCAAGCCAGTCTCCACCCCTACCCAAGGTATCTTGTTCTTTAGGTCCCCGAAGACATCAGGATTCAATAGTGCAGCACCAGTACATTATCCTATATCTGGATTTTTCTGTTTTGAATAATGCCCTGTGTAGAAAATAAGTGTCTTATTCAGTCCCTTTTCATAGTTCCACCAGATGATAAACTCCCTGAGGTCAGGGA
>NW_006921901.1:1684937-1686059 GCF_000298275.1 Orycteropus afer afer | reverse complement strand
AAAAAAACACTGAAGCTATAAATAGATGAAACAAGAGATCCTTGTAATAGAGCTGTTTTGTATCTTGATGGTGGTGGCAGTCACACAGATTTACTGTTGATGTTGTTAGGTGCGGTTGAGCCTGTTCTGACTTGTAATGACCCTGTGTACAACAGAATGAGACATGGCCCAGACCTGTGCCATCCTCACAATTATTACTATGTTTGAGCCTAGTCTTGCAGCCAGTGTGTCAGTCCAGCTCCTTGAAACTTCCTCTTTTTTTTTTCTGACCCTGTGCTTTACCAAGCATGATGTTCTTCTCCAGGGATTGGTCCCTCTCGATCACATGACCAATGTACATGCGATGAAGTCTTGCCATCTTTCCTTCTAAGGAGCATTCCGGCTGTACTTCGTCAGGACAGATTTGTTCATTCTTCTGGCAGTCCACGGTTTTTCAGTATTCTTTGCCAACACCATAATTCAAATTCACCAATTCTTTGGTCTTCCTTATTCATTGCCCAGCTTTCACATGCAAATGAGGTGATTGAGAACAGAAAAAGCTTGAGACTGGCCCACTTAGTCCTCAAAATGACATCTTTGCTTTTTAACATTTTATAGAGGTCTTTTGCAGCAGATTTGTTGTAAAATCTATATGCAAATCTATACATGTGACAAAATTGTGTAGAACTCAATACACACACATACACACACACAAGATCTAGACTGTTAATGCACTGTAGAAGCAACTCAGCATTAAAATATATTTAGTATTTTGGTCTCAAAAATTTATATTCCTGAATTTTCTTACCTACCAATGGAAAATTCAGGTAGGTTTTCTTTAATAAGTAAACAAATTAGCTAATTGTTGGCTTAACCATACTGGCTTCTTTAGATAGGTATGATATTTTCTTGGTCAAGTATGAAGTTCTACAACTTGAACCTAAATATAAATGTTTTCGATTTTCCATGTGCAGGCATTCTATCACTTTTAGTTAAATGGATAGATTAAATGTACTGTGTAAGTACACTGGGGAAAACAAATGCTCCTAAAAGCGGATCTCCTTCTTTACTGAAATTGACTTCTGTTCTTACAGTCTATGCTAGACACTCTTCGCTATCAATAATTTAAATCCCACTAAGAGG
>NW_006921901.1:1683084-1683972 GCF_000298275.1 Orycteropus afer afer | reverse complement strand
CTCCTTTCCCTGTGTGGGGCGGAAGATGACAGACAGACAGCCCCTGCCCAGAGCTGAGCTGATGAAGCAGCTTTAAACTCTTAGAAACAGACTTGAAAACATACATGACACACACATATCAGATTGCACCTTTTACCTTCATGATAACCCTCTTGTGTGTGTGTTTTTTAAAATACATTTTCTCTATCTGTGCATTTCTGGATAATAAATGGTACTTACAGAACATTTATCCATTGAGCCATTTTGAAACTGCACAAAATTTTGGAAGGCAAACATACACATACACACATATGCATCCCACCCCCAAACGAACAAAACATTAAAATCAGTGAATCTAATCATCCTCCCAGCAAGTGTTCTTGGAGGATATTCTGTGGGTAGAATTTAGGCAGCTTTTTAGGGTTCAGCCTAGTTGGAAACAAAGTGTGCATGCTACTGGAAAAGGAAGAAAATAACGCTTGAGTAACATACCCACAGTCATGAAAGAATATGACCTAAATTATGTCAGTAGGGTATTTGGAAAATGCAGCATATGACCAGTGATCACAGGTTTTTTTTTTTTTAGTCTCTTAAAAATCGTGTTCTCTGATTTTTTATCAATCATCCCAAGAGATAAGGCAGTCTCACAGGAGTCAGGTTATCATCAGTAACTACCATTTGCTGAGGGCCTGCTTTATGCTAGGTGCCCTGTAGTGATTATTGTTTCTCCTCACACTAAACCTGCCAGGTGGGAAATATTACCTCTGATTTATAGATGTGGAAACTCAAAGAGGTGAAGGAATGTAATAAAAGGCACAGTCAGTTTCAAGCTCAGACCTGGAGACCCTGCACTGTCTCCTGCTAACTCTCACTGCCCATCCATCTCTGTAGGACCCAGCTTCCAACACT
>NW_006921901.1:1653454-1678034 GCF_000298275.1 Orycteropus afer afer | reverse complement strand
GAGTTGTCAGCTCTTCCCCAGTCAAATTTTGAGTGCCTTCTGACCTGATGGGCTCATCTCCTGGCACTATATTGGACAATGCTTCAGGGCTATTCATAAAGTTTTCCAGTAATATATCAGACAGTGTTTCACTACTATTCATAAGATTTTCACTGGCCAATTGTTTGAGAAGTGTATGGCCTTTTCCTTCTTCTGAGTCTGTCTTAGTGCAGAAGCTCTGCTGAAACCTGTCCAGCATGGATAACCCTACTGGCATTTTGCAATATGGTGGCATAACCTCCTATCACAGCAACACATAAGACTCCACAGGATGACAAACTGACAGACAAATTCATCTCCCTTAGTTGTTCCTAACCCCTACCTTGCCTACCTTGGGCAACGGTCTTAAAATAGAGGTGCCCACAAGCAGAAAGCAGCCCCTGAGCCCTGGCCCACCTACTTCCAGCCCCGGCCTTAAAATAGAGCCACCCCCAAGTGAAAAGCAGGTTAAGCCTGCCTACCTCAGGCCCTAACCTTAATATGGAGCCACACCCAAGTGAAAAGCAACCCCCAGCCCCAGCCCTGCCTACTTTAGGCTCTAGCCTTAATAAAGAGCTGCCCCCAAGTGAAAAGGAGCCTTCAAGCCCTGGGTCCACCTGTGTCAGGCCTCAGCCTTAATAAAGAGCCAACTCCAAGCAAAAAGCAGCCCCCAGCCCCGGAACCGCCTACCTCAGGATCTTGCCTTAATATAGGGCTGACTTGTAGTCCTCCCCGACCCCCATATGCGTCAGGGTAGAACTGTATTCCCTGAGATGTTCAATGGCTGCTTTTGGGGAAATAGATCACCAGGCTTTTCTTTAGAGGTGCCTGGGGGTCTCAAACCTTCAACCTTCCTTTTAGCAGTCGAGCATGTTAACTGCACCACCCAGGGGCTCCTAGAATTGGGGAAGTAGACTCAAATGGAGGAAGAAACAGATGGGAGACATAGGTCTAGTTATTTAGCGTCTAGGAAGTTCATAAGAGTAGGGAGGAGTAGGGAGACAAGTAGGCTTACCTGGGAGGAAAGACTGTCTTAGGAATCACAGTATTGGCATCTTCTTTTCCTATGATAGGATTTATACTCCCTGTGGAATCAAGATAAATGTGGGCCTTATAAAAGGCATCAACAAAAATTTGTGTAATGAATGATGGGTGCAGGTGAAGTGTTACCCCACAGGAGTCCAATGGACCCTAATGATTTTCGAGGAAGAGATGTACCAGCATTTCTGGAATAGGATATTAACTTCATACATTACTGAACCTTCATTTCCAGGCATAATTAGGACACCATCCAGAACTTTATGTGGACATTAGTTATATATATATTTTTTATTTTCCCTTGCTCAAGTTCCAGAATGTTTAAATCTTTTTCCTAACAGAATTTCCTCTTTTTTTTTTTTTTTCACCCACTTATGGGTACTTGCTGATACTTCCCCGCTTATGAATATTGCAGTCTAATAAGCCTTATCTCTATTTACTTTGGAGTTGAAGATACAATTAGTTGCATTTGGAAAAGATTAATTCAAGCACTTGGCTTTTGCAGGCAGCAAGTGTCGAGCTTCTGCTCATCTGTTGTTTTGTTTCTATTGTTTGGCTACATTCTTGCTGTAGCTGTTAGCATTTCATCACTCTTTGAGAAGCCTCAATGTAGTATGGCTTACAGTAATAAAATGTCATTATGATACAAGATCGTTTAGAGAGAGGATCATATGTCAAAATCAGAGGTCTCAACTTGAGTATTCTAAAGCTGGGAGGCTTATGCAAGTACTGCTGTCCATAGCTTAAGCATTTAACCTCTGACAACAAACTGGGTCATTTTTCTGTTGCTACAACCTTGCTATCCACTCATTTCTAGTTATCTGTTCACAGTTATGGACATTGTACGTTCCTTAAGTGCCATGATTCACAGTCTAGCGTCAACAGACTAAAGTAGATCACAACAATGACAAAAATAAAAGAGTAACTGCTGAGGCTGCTTATGCACAGCCAAAAGTCTCATGGGAATTGGGTTCTTGATTTGGAGGTTTGGAGTCCTGGCTTCATGGGAGAAAGAAGGAGAGTCAGGAGGAGGAGTAGGACATGGAATATGTGGCTAACGAACAACTGCCTCCTTTGCCATGAGACCAGAAGAACTAGATGGTACCTGCTACCATTGCCAAACATTCTGGTCAAAGATTCCATAGACAGATACACATCAAAAAGGGGAAAATATAGAACAGAATTTCAAATTTTCATGGAATCCAGACTTAATGGAGCCACAAAGGATGATCCCTTGAAACTATTACCTGAAGATAATCTTTAAACTATCTAAAAATATCCCCAAAATCTTCTTAAAGCTAAAGAATACTTTAGCTTTACAGTAAAAAATGTCTGCGTTGAGCATTATGCTCTTTTAAGAACTATCTCTATGGGATCAAATTGACAACAGAAACTCAAAAGAGTATATAAGAGTCTTAGGGGGCAGTGAATTTATGTTAATGGGCAGGAACAACTCAGAAAAGGAGGATGCGAGCTGTTACTTATTTTGAAGAATGTAATCAGTGCCACTAAATGATACCTGTAGAAACATTGAATTGGGATGTGTTTTGCTATGTTTGGTAGGTTCAACTATTAATCAACAACAATAAAAAAATACATACATATGTGTGT
Source organism: Orycteropus afer afer (assembly GCF_000298275.1). NCBI lineage: Eukaryota > Metazoa > Chordata > Mammalia > Tubulidentata > Orycteropodidae > Orycteropus > Orycteropus afer. The sequence continues at coordinate 1,675,367 of NW_006921901.1, read as the reverse complement.
GTGTGTGTGTGTGTGTAATATATTGGTTTGAACATCATATGGAATTATTCTCTTAAGTGTGCCTTAAAGTGAAATCTGTCTCACACTTATGAACATGTATACACACACACACAGACATTTTACTTTTTGTATTTTTTATCACAGCAAAATCTAAATCTATTTTTTAGTTATTGGAAACATACACAGCAAAACATATACCAATTCAACACTTTCTACAGACACAGTACAGTGACATTGATTACAGTGTTCAGCTTTTCAGCCATTCTGACCCTTCTTTTATGATTTGTTCCACTCCTGTTAACATAGACTCAGTTTTCCCTAAGCTTCCTATGTAACCTTTCAAGTTGCTGTTAACAATTTGATCCCATATAGTAAGTTCTTTACTAGTTAAGCTGAACTGTTGTTTGTTTTAAAGAAAACTTCAGGGCATCATTTTGGTTTATGGTTTCAGGGTTAAGGATTATGTATGTCAGGGCAGTAGTTTCAGGGGTTCATCCAGCCTTTATGACTCCAGAAAATCTGGATTTCATGAGAATTGAAATTCTGTTTGACATTACCCACGTTTTGATCAGGAAGAATCAGTAATGGTAACCTAGCATCATTAGTTCTTCCAGTCTCATAGCAAAAGAGGCAATCAACCACAAATTCCATTTTCTCCTCCTGTTCCTAACTCTTCGTGCTCTAGGTGAATAGAGACCAGTTGCTATACCTTGGATGACTGCTTGCAAGCTTATAAGACTCCAGATACTACTATGCTGAGCTACATATAAAATCTTTTAAGAAAAACCAGAAAACCAAACCTGTTGCAGTTGAGCTGATTCTGACTAATGGTGACCCTATAGGACAGAATAAAACTGCCCTGTAGGGTTTCCAAGACTGTACTCTTTACAGAAGCAGACTGCCACATCTTTCTCCCGCAAGGTAGCTGGTGGGTTCAAACAGTAGACCTTCTGGATAGCAGCTGAGCTCTTTAACCACTGCACTGCTAGGGCTCCTTTCTTTTAAGAAATAAACTATTAATCATTAATTTGTAGAAAAAAAAATCTGTATAGCGTTTCTCAGTCATTTAGTATGATGACTATGGAACCAAAGATAGAATGCCAAATTTCAGCTCTAAAAGCTACGTAGGAACTTTAAGATTATATTTTTTTCCCCTCAAAATGAAATATCTAAAAGCTTAGGACAAATTCCCACTGGCATTCCAATCTCTTAAAATACCTCACTAATTAGCAGTGGCCAAATTTTGGAAAGAAGTTATGCTCAGATGTTTTGCTATTTCATCTTATTAGAGAAATCCAGTGCTTTCTGCACTCCTATGGGCAACTTGACGGCACATAACAACAACAACAACAACATGGGCAATTGCAGAGAGCTCTGGTGGCATAGTCCCTAAGGCATTTGACTGCTAACCAGAAGGGTGGCAGTTCAAACCCACCAGTCACTCCTTGGAAGGAAGATTGGGCAATCTACTTCCATAGAGATACTGCCTGGGAAACCCAAGGGGGTAGGGGGGGCACTATGAGTCAGAAGTGACTCGATGGCAGTGAATTTGTTTTTCTTTTCCTTTTTTTTTTATGGGCAATTTCAATATTGCCATGCACTAGCACAAGAGTCAGGTTCAGGGTCAGATTAACAACTTGGTAGCAATTGTAATGGTCAGAGCTCTAGTCTTCTGAGCACCAGTCTAGGCATGACCCACTCACATATTGCGGTTCAGTTGCCTTGTGGCTTCTGTCTGGACCTGTTGAATGTGTGGAAAGGCTGTTCTGGGCTCTCTGTGACATCATCTAATGGTCCCTGTACAGTCTCAATTAAGTCCTGCACATGTGGACCATGAAGATTTTATTGCATGGACCCTCTGACCACATCGATTGCTGATATTGTAAATGACTGGACTTTTTTCTTCCCCCCTTCTCTACGTTATTCTTCCCATTTGGAAAAAAAGAAATTTGTGAAACTGGTAAAACAAGAACAAACACAAATGACTGCCCTTCTTTTTCTTCCTCAAATGTCTTCTGGGTGGGCATAAGAGGATTATTAATGCAGCCAAAACATCAATAGAGGTTTTGAAATTCTAAGTAAAGTCTTAGATTTTGATCTTAGGAGATCATAGCGAGAGGCCTTGTGCTCTGCTTGTGTTTTAGAGAGGACAAGCTTATTTATTTTTTATTTTTGCGTATAATGTACCCATATAAATAACACACACAGTACATGTTTATAGGAAGCTAATGTGTGAGGGGGTTGTGTGGTTTTCAGAAAAGGATAATGTGTGTGTTATTTTTGTGAAAATATGGTAGTTCTGACAATTTCATACTATTGTTTAGAAAACTACAGCTTTTAGTATGGATTGTACTTCAAATAAAGAAAACAAAGATCCTCACAACTGGACCAATAAGCAGCATCATGATCTATGGAGTTAAAGAATTCATGTTACTTGGATCCACAATCAGCATCCATGGAAACAGCAGTTAAGAAATCAAACAGTGTATTGCGTTAGGTGAGTCTGCTGTAGAAGACATCTTAAAAGTGTTAAAGTGCAAAGATGCCACTTTGAAGACTAAGGTTTATATGACCCCAGGCATGGTATTTTCAGTAGTCTCATATGCTTGTGAGAGCAGACAATGAATAAAGAAGACTGCAAAAAAAATTGGTGCATTTGAGTTGTGGTGTTGGCAAAGAATATTGAATGTACCATGGACTGCTAGAAGAACAGATCTATCTAGAAGGAAATACAGCCAAGACTGCTCCTTAGAAGCAAAAATGGCCAGACTTCACCTCTTGTACTTTGGTCATGTTGTCAGAAGAGACCAATCCTTGGAGAAGGATGTCATGTGTAGTAGAGCATCAGTGAAAATGGGTAAGACCCTCATTGAGATGGACTGACACAGTGGCTGCAATAATGGGCTCAAACATGCCAATGGTTGTGAGGATGGCACAGGAATGTGCAGTGTTCTGTTTACACAGGGTCACTATGAGTCAGAGCTGATTTGATGGTACCTACTCGACGGTACATAGCAACAACAACAACATGTTAGATTGTTTTTAAAGATGGCTGCAACATTTCCTTCCAAGCTTTGCCAGTTTTCCAATGAGGAGGTGGAGTCCATTTCCACACTCTTTGAATATGAGCTAACCTTTTAACTTGTCTTAATATAATGCAATAGCAATAATTATATGCAGTGTCCAAGACTAAGCCATAAAAGTTCTTGCACCTTCTGCTTTTGACCTCTTTGAACTCTACTCTAAGAAATCCATGGAAGAAAGCCAGTCTAGCCTACTGGAGGATGAGAGGCTAAGAGGAGGAGAACTGAGGAATCCCAGCCAACAGCCAGTATCTACTGATAGACGTAAGTGAGGCTATCTTGAACTCCCCAGCCTTGCCCACTTTCCAGCTAAATGCAGCTGCTTGAGTGAGTTAGGTGAAACCATCAGAGGAATAGTCTAGCCTAGCCACAGAATCACAAGATTTATCATTATAAAAAATCACTGGTTTAAGCAAACAAGTCCTGGGGTGATTTGCTATGTAACAAAGGTTAATAAGCACCCTCAGTAAATAATGTTAAAATGTTTAGGTTTTAAGAATAAAATCATCTTTACTTTGATGGCTTTAGGACATCTGTAGTGAGAGAAAAAAGTAGAGCACAATATTAAAGAAGCAAAAAATCAGCACTAAGGTCACCAATGCCCTTTGCACCATTGTTGTTGTTATTTGCCATCGAGTCGGCCCCGACTCGGGTTTCCGAGGCAGTATCACTACGGAAGTAGGAATGCCCAACCTTCCTTCCGAGGAGTGGCTGGTGGGTTTGAACTGCCAGCCTTCTGATTAGCAGTCAAGTGCCTTAGGCACTATGCTACCAGAGCTCTTCCTTCGCACCATAGACGAGAAATAAAATCCAGAGAGAATCTTAAAGGTCCCAGAGTACTGTATTGAAAATTTCACACATCATTATTTGTCATGGGGCAGGTATTTCTAGGAAGGAGTCTTGTCTTTTTTTTTCTTTCCCTCCCTCTTAAGATTGGTACCATATAGAATAATAACAGTGCCTCATATGGCTGTTAGAAATTTCCCACCTTGGAAGTGAGTATTGGAAGACAGAGAGAACCAATCATTTCTCAGAGAGATGCTGGTCACAGGCACAAGGCTACATACATTAAAGCATGATGACTTATTTTACACTAAAGGTTCCTAGCCAGTGAAACTGCCTGACAGTCACTAATCTGAAATATTATATTGGAACTGAGTATTAAGCTAGCAAGAGTAAGGGTAATTAAGAATTTATCTACTTTATGAATTTTTCCATTTTCTTTTAATGGATTCTCTCCCATTCAATGAAAAGTTGTTTGGTTTATTTATTTATTTTCCTCCCAATTCTAATATTTTTCTCTCTAGCATGTGACTGAGGGAGAAAAAATTGATTTAGTGCTTATTACTATAAATCTCTGGAGTGATTAGCCTTGTGTTGTCCCAGTTTAATATACTGATATGAAAGTACAATATTCTCCAATCCTTTTTACATGTGGATTATCTAGGGAAATATCTATCCATGGGAAGAACTCTACCAATTTAATATTTGAGCAAATGTTCCAAAATAAAACAATGACCAAAAATTATGCATGTTTGTGACTTCAGTATACTTTCATTTCTTTCTTTGTATTTTCTCTGTCATTATTTACAACTTATTTTGGGAGGAAAGAGATGAAAGAAAGAAATGTTCACTGAGTATTTCCCATGTGCTAGATATTTTATTTGTGCTAATAAACCAAAACCAAACTCACTGCATTGAGTCAATTCCAACTCATAGTGACCCCTATTGGGTTTCCAAGGCAGTAAATCTTTACGGGAGTAGATTGCCTCATCTTCCTTCCTCAGAGCCACTGGTGGGTTTGAACTGCCAACTTTCTAGTTAGCAGTCTAATGCCTTAGGTACTGTGCCACCAGAGCTCCTTACTTGTGTTACCTCATTGAATTTTGATAACAACTCTGAGATGAAGGTGTTATTAACTCCAGTCCACAGATGAATAAACTGAGATTCAGAAAGAAGGCACAACTACAAAGTGGCAAAGCCAGGATTCAGACTTAGGTCTGCTTGTTTTTCCATACTCTTTCTACCACACCACAATGTTAAGTCTTTGCTGAATTCTGGTCTATATTGCAACCTTTCCAGGGGGTGCTTGGAGCTTTATAAGGCAGCTTTTTATGATTTTTTAATCATTCTCATTTTTTCTAGAAAGGCTTTCCTTACACTATATGGGGCTCTTGGAATATGGGATGTTGACTTGAGTGGAGATGTGATTGATTAGACAATAAGTTGTTAGGTCTCTACAACTTGTTTCTTTGATTCTAAAAATAGTTTGGGTAGATAATACAGATTGTAACTATGAACAGGATGAAGCTAAACAGTTCTGGAAACTAAATGAAAAATACTACCTTTTTAAAATAAGATACTGAGTTGCTGTCCATATACCTAGGCTACATTTAAGCCTACACCATGAATTGGTGATCAATGAAGTTGGTTGATGCATACTTGAAAGTTCATATTCTGTCCTCTCTAGTTTTATATATGTTTTAAATATTCTATAATGAAAAGGTAAAAATGTTTGAGATTCAATGTTTGCATTATTATATGAAAATTTTCCCCTTAATGTTATCCATACATCGATGGAAAAAAATCTATCAAGAGTTTTAAACACTCACACCAGTTTTAGAGGGAGCTCTAGTGGCATAGTGCCTAAGGCATTTGATTACTAACCTGAAGGCTGGCGGTTCAAACTCACCAGCCACTCCTCTGAAGGAAAATCGGGCAATCTACTTCCGTAGAGATACTGCCTCGGAAACTCAAGGCGGGGTTGCTATGAGTTAGGATCAGCCGACGGCAGTGAGTTGGTTGATTACCAATCTTAGAAATGTAAAATGTTTTTTTATTTTCCACCAACATATGCCTCTAAACTCAGTCTTGCTTCTTTGTGTCTTCTAGGCTTTAACAAAGAAAAGAGATTATTATTCTAGACATTTCTAATTTTATTTGTTGATAGAATATCTCACTTCTTGGTTTTTGATATGTAAGCTGATTTTAGAAGTCATAACCAGTTATTATTTTTTAAAAAAATATTGACTCTCCATTGTAGTAGAAATGTATTTTAGACATCCATAGTCTAGATTTCTGAATTTTCATTTTCAAAGTACATAGTCTCCCAATCAGTAGGCTGAGGAGATAGCATTTCTAAAATTGCATACATAAACCTAAAATATGGCAGCTAGACTGAGGCTCAAGGTAAGCAAAAGTAGTAAAACCAAAGTAGTACTGCTCCTGATGTGAGCAGATTCTGGTGATAAATGATCTATGTTTAGGAATCTGGAAGCTGGTTTTTAAAATTTATATTTGCATATTAGTTATCATGCTGATATAACAGAAGTATTACAAGTGGATGGCTTCAACAAACAGAAATTCAGTATCTCGCAGTTTGTGGTGGTAATGTTGTTAGGTGCCATCGAGTCTAACTTATATCGACCCTATGTACAACAGAACAAAACACTGCCTGGCCCTGTGCCAGCCTCACAATCCTTGCTATACCTGAGCCCATCATTGCAGCCACTGTGTCAGTCCATCTCATTGAGGGCCTTCCCTTTTTCATGGACCCTCACTTTACCAAGCATGATATCTTTCTCCAGCGAATGGACCCTTCTGACAACATGACCAAAGTAGGTGAGATGAAGTCTGGCCATTCTTGATTCCAAAGAGCATTCTGGCTGTACTTCTTGCAGGACAGATCTGTTAGTTCTTCTGGCAGTCCATGGTACTTTTGGTATTCTTAGCCAACACCATAACTCAAAAGCATCAACTCTTCTTCGGGCCTCCTTATTCATTGCCCAGCTTTCACATGCATATGAGATGATTGAAAATACCATGGATTGGGTTGGATGCACTTTAGTCTTCAAAGAAATATTTTTGCTCTTCAGCACTTTAAAGAGGTCTTCTGCAGCAGATTTGGCCAGTGCAATATGATGTCTGATTTCTTGACTGCTGCTTCCATGGGTATTGATTGTGGAATCAAATAATATGAAATCTTGGACAACTTCAGTCTTTTCTCTGTTTATCATGATGCTGCTTATTAGTCCAGTTGTGAGAATTTTCATTTTCTTTATGTTGATGTGTAAGCCATGCTGCAGACTGTCATCTTCAATCTTCATCAGTAAGTGCTTCTTCACTTTCAGTGACGTCATCTTCACTTTCAACAAGCAAAGTTGTGTCATCTGCATATCGCAGGTTGTTAATGATTCTTCCTCCAATTCTGATGCCACACTCTTCTTCAGATAGTCCAGGTTCTCGGATTATTTGCTCAGCATACAGATTGAATAAGTATGGTGAAAGGACACAACCCTGACACACTCCCTTCCTGATTTTAAACCATGCAGTAGCACCTTGTTCTGTTTGAACAACAGCCTCCTGGTCTATGTACAGGTTCCTCATGAGGACAATTAAGTGTTCTGGAATTCTCATTCTTCTCAATGTTATCCATAATTTGTTATGATCTATATAATCAAATCCTTTTGCATAGTCATTAAACACAAGTAAACATATCTCTGGTATTCTTTGCTTTCAGCCGAGATCCATCTGACATCAGCAGTAATATCCCTCGTTTCACGTCCTCTTCTGAATCAAGCTTACGTTTCTGAAAGTTCCCTGTGAATATACTGCTGTACCTGTTTTGCATTATCTTCAGCAAGATTTTACTTGCATGTGATGTTAATGATATTTTTCAATAATTTTCACATTCTGTTGGATCACCTTTCTTTGGAATGGGTACAAATATAGATCTCTTCCAGTCAGTTGGCCAGGTAGCTGTCTTCCAAATTTTGGGGCATAGATGAGTAAGTGTCCCCAGTGCAACATCCATTTGTTGAAGCATCTCAATGGATATTCCATCAATTCCTGGGGCCTTGTTTGTTTGCCAATTCCTTCAGTGCAGCTTCGACTTCTTCCTTCAATGCCGTCAGTTCTTGATCATATGCCACCTCCTGAAATGGATGAACACTGACCAATTCTTTTTGGTACAGTGACTCTTTGTATTCCTTCCATCTCCTTTTGGTGTTCCCTGCATCATTCAATATTTTTCCCATAGTATCTTTCAATATTGCAAGTTGAGGCTTGAATTTTTTCTTTAGCTCTTTCAGCTTGAGAAATGCAAGCATGTTCTTCCCTTTTGGTTTTCTAACTCCAGTTCTTTGCACATTCTTCAGCTTCTCTTTGAAATCTTCTGTTCAGCTCTTTTATTTAATCATTTCTGCCATTTGCTTTAGGTACTCTACATTCAACAGCAAGTTTCAGATTCTCTTCTGACATCCCTTTTTGTCTTTTCTTACTTCCCTGTCTTTTTAATGATCTTTTGCTTTATTCATTATAATGATCTTAATGTCACTCCACAACTCATCTGGTCTTCAGTCACTGGTGTCCAGTGCGTCAAATCTGTTCTTCAGGTGTTCTCTTAATTCAGGTGGGATATAATCAAGGTTGTATTTTGGCTTTCTTGGACTTCTTTAATTTCCTTCAGCTTCAACTTGAACTTGCATATGACAATTGATGGTTTATTCCACAGTCAGTTCTTGGCCTTGTTTTGGCTGATGATATTGAGCTTTTCCATCTCCTCTTCCCACAAATGAAAATACATGATTCCTATGTATTTCATCTAGCAAAGTCCACATGATGGCCACCATTTATGTTGTTAAAAAAGGTATTTGCAATGAATAAGTCATTGGTCTTGCAGGTTTCTATCATGCTGTCTCTGGGGGTCTTATCTATCACCAGGGCCATAATTTCCCACCACTGATGATTCTTCTTTGTTTCCAGCTCTTCCATTCCAATCATCATTAGTTATCAATACATCTTGATTGCATGTTTGTTCAATTTCAGTCTGCAGAAGTTGGTTAAAGTCTTCAATTTCTTCATTTTTAGCTTCAGTGGTGGTTGTGTAAATTTGAATAATACTAGTATTAACTTGTATCCCTTGTAGGTAGGATATTATCCTATCACTGACAGCATTGTACTTCAGGATAGATCTTGAAATATTCTTTTTTACTATGAATGCAATATTGCTCCTCTTAAATTTGTCATACTTGGCATAGTAGATCATATGATTGTCAGATTCAAAATGGCCAATACCAGTCCATATCAGTTCACTAATGCCTAGGATATCAATCTTTATGCATTCCATTTCATTTTTGACAACTTCCAATTTTCCTAGATTCATACTTCATACATTCCATGGTCCTAATAATAGTGAATGTTTGCAGCTGTTTCTTCCCATGTTGAGTTGTGTGCCATCAGCAAAAAGGGTCCCAAAAGCTTTACTCCATCCATATTGTTAAGGTTGACTCTACTTTGATAAGGCAGTTCTTCCCTAGTCATATTTTGAGTACCTTCCAACCTGAGGTGCTCATTTTCTGGTGCTGTATCAGACAGTGTTGCACTGCTATTTATAAAGTTTACACTGGCCAATTTTTTCTGTCTTAATCTGGAAGCCCACTGAAACCTCCACCATGGGTGACTCTACTGGTTTTTAAAATATTGGTGACATAGCTTCTAGCCTTGTTGCAACATGCAAGCCACCGTAATATTGACAAACTCATAGATGTGTGGTGGTCACCACAACTGGGAATGTCTAACTAAAGAAGTGCCTTCAATTTATTATCTAGTTTCACAGTCAATTAGAATATTACTTTCCTTCTGACTTCTGCATTTTTTTCATCTATGAAATTTCAGGTTGTTAGTAAGAGACATCAACTGTGACTTTTCAATTTAAAATAAATAATATTTTATTACAAAGATATGAGGAAATCTTTGGATTGAAGATAGGGCTCAAAAAAACCATCTTGGGAGAGATAGGAACTAGGTCTTATAAGTAGAAACTGACCACCTGCAAATCTTGCCTGGATCTTTTAGTGGAACCAGTGGACACAACCATATGTCCACCTCTGGCTGCTGTTGGGTGAGATAAAAAAGGCTGTGATAGAAGAAACTCCATAGATCATGTTAGTGTGCACAGTGGAAGGACAAGCATCTGGATTGACCCTTCCACTAAGACCTCTCCAAGTAGGAGAGAGGTGATTCCACAAGAGGAACCATAGTGCTTTGGGAGAAAATACTAGGTGGTCAAAAAATGATAGGTGTTCCCAATAGTCAAGAAGTATTTAATGGAAACCCCTGTTCCATGTAATGCCCACACATGAAGGCATAACCGGATATCCATTTATTAAAGAAGAGTCTGTGTAAAGTGAAGGATTTAGCCCTCTCTTTGGGAGTCTGGTTTCCACATTCTCACCTTTGGTCTGCTCTGGGCCTTTGAACAGGCCACAAAGTCTGAGTCCTTATATCTTCCTCTGTAAAATTAAGAGGTTGCACTAAATGATCTCTTCTGTATTGCCAAGGTTTTTCCTTCTATGAATCTAAGAGAGAAAATGTCCCCATCTTCTACTGTTACTTTAATTTAAACATAACACTTTCCCTTAGCAACTCAGCCTGGAACTATCATCACTGTCTTGACACATGCTGTACTCACTATGGACATTTTTATCTGAAATTTAAAATCCTTTTAAAAGGACACTGGTCTCTTATTTGTATCTGCTGACTAAATCCATCATTGCATCTGCACTTTTTTCCCCTTCTTTTGACAGACTTATGAGATAAATATAGTTACCTGCCACTGGAGAAGCATGTGGATCTAAATAATGAAACAGGAAGAAATAAAATAATGCACACCCGTATTCCTACCATTTCTCAGAGATGCCCTCAGCTCAGACACTGATATTTTTATTAAGTTTAGATTATTCACATAGAAAAGTCCTCATAAAAGCAAACCAAAATAAAAGTCACCTTCCTTATTGCTGCACATTTGTTGCTCCATTACAATCATTCCACTCTCTTCTTTGATGTTTAGACTGGGGTTGACCCAATGAAAAATAGTAACATAATAGACAGCTAATGAGATGAACCTGTGGAGTCTTGGGCCTGATGACCACTATCCTTAATTAGCACTTTAAAAGATGGAAATACTAAGTCAGTATATGGCAAACAAGGAGCCCAGGTAAAGTGCTTAGTTTTTAATCAAAATGTCCATAGTTCAAACCCATCCAGCTGCTCCACAGGAAAAAGTCTGCTTCCATAAAGATTTCAGCCTTGGAAACTTGAGGAGCCAGTTCTGTCCTATAGGGTCTCTATGAGTTGGAACTGGGACCATAGCAATGGAAATAGGAAGAGGTAGATGGAACATTTTTAGTCAAGAGGCTTGTACTGGGTGCTCAGGGAGAAGTGTCCCAGGCCTCCCAGTAACGGGGATAGGGTGGCTTGCTGCAATTCAAGGACCTGTTTTATTGGAATAGGTTTGGGGATAAACCCTTCTCCAACCCCTTTCCAATAACTCCACGGAATTTTACACTCTTCTCTTTTCCCTACATTCTATAGGTATAGAAAACTCTCCTATTATCTGCCCCAAGGTATGATTTAAGGGCCGAGGAATCTAGAATTTTCATATTCTAAAAATATTTAATTTGATGAGAGTTTCTGTTAGTTGTGTTGAAACATTTTGAGCTTTTCCTTTGTATCTGTTGATGATAATTTCATCTGCAATTTTAAAGGGTAAATATTTTGAGACTCTAAAGTATGTTGCATATTTTCAGGGAATTCAAATAGTTTGTGAGTAGAGATTTATTGAAGCCTGACTCCATCCTCTACACAGTAGAGAAGAGGCATGTTGGGACAAGCTACAGTTCTAGGCCCAAAGACTTAAGGAAAACTGTTATTCAAGATACACATGTATAGAGCAGAAATGATTTATAGGCAAATCCCATATTACAAATGAGTTCCATTCCTAAGTCTCTCTTTAAGTCACATTTGTATGATGTAAGTTGGAAGAGTCAAATGTACATATATATGCATTAAAAACATTAAGGAAACACTTTCAGGTACATTAAAACATCTTTAACATAATAATACAGTAATAATGTTTTGATGCACATTGCAAAGTATTGCCCGTTTCTTATGAGTTATTGTATATGCATCAAATTTTTGATATAACAGGCTTTTCAGGGATGTGTTCTAACTATGGGTTGTATGTAAGTAGGACATTCATAACCTGAGGACTGCCAGTACTTACATAACCAGCAATCTTTTTTCTAGTAGTTATTAAGAAATAACACAAAGTAACATAAACGTTAAGTAATATTTAGCCTAGAAAGTTAAAAGTAATGAATCATTTTGTTTCATTATAATATCTTTTCAAGGTACAGCTTAGGATTGTAAGAGAAGAAAATGATGCATTATTAATTACATAAGACCCTTAAACTTCTAGGAATTCTGGTGGCATAGTACCTAAGGCATTTGACTGCTAACCAGAAGGCTGGTGGTTCAAACCCACCAGCCACTCCTCAGAAGGAAGATTGGACAATCTACTTCCATAGAGATACCACCTTGGAAACCCAAGGAGGGGTCGCTGTAAGTTGGGATCAACACAATGGCAGTGAGTTTTGGGAGTTTTCTTAAACTTCCTGTTAAGGTTGGAGTTTGGTTTCTGGACCTGTTTTTGACATTGGTAATATTTCACTTACCTTGAAACAAAACCCCATTGCCTTTCCCCTTGGGAAACATTGGGAACTTTGTTGCCCTCTGTCAACCAAGTGGGCCCTGATGCAGAGTGGTCCTCACCACTCCTTTCTTCTAGGGACTTCACTCCCACCTGCCACTCTCTCTAGAGTCCTTTTATTGTCCCATACTCCATGAATTTGTGGCTTGCTCCTGCTTCTTTCTGATTATTACTTCTGAGCACACATCTACACCATCTTGAAGTCCTCTTCACTTCTCTCTCTCCCTTCTGGTTAACACATCACACTCCCTTCCCCCTTATTTTCTGTAACTTTGGGTCCTGGTTCATAGTCTTCCTCCCCGCTCCAACTCCTGTCATATTCTTTTTTTTTTTTTTTTTAAATGTTTATTGTGATTTGGGTGAAAGTTTACAGAGCAAATCATTTTCCATTCAACAATTCATACACATTTTGTTTTGTAACATTGATTACAATCCCTGCAATGTAACAGCATTCTTCCTATTTCCTCCCTGTGGTTACCATTTCACTTTTTCCTTCTTTCCTGTCCGTTCCTGTCTTCTCAGTTTTATCACTGGGAAAAGGCTGCCCTTTTGATCTATTATGGTTGATTGTGTGTACTTCCCTTGGTTACTGTTCACTTCATAGGCCTGTCTATTGTTAGGTTGAAAATTAAGCCACACGGCTGAGTTTAGTTCTAGACTCAAGGGTGTCTGAGGACCATTGTCTCAGCGGCTCCACCAGTTTCTGTCAGACCAGTAAGCCTGGTCTGTTTTATGATTTTGAGTTTTGTTCTACATTTTTCTCCCACTGTGTCCATGACCACCTATTGTGATCCCTTTCCGCATGGTCAGCAGTGATAGCTGGGCACCGTGTAGTTCTGGTCTCAGGATCATAGAGGTTGAGGTTTGTTTCCATGCGTCTTTGATTTTCTTAACTCTTCCTTTGTTCCAGAGGAAGAGAACCAGTAGTTGCACTTTAGATGGACCTCGCAAGTTTTAAAACCCCAGTGAATACTCATTAAAGTAGGATGTAGAACACTGTCTTTGTGGACAAGGTTATGCCAATTGAACCTTTATGTCTCCTGTGACTATGGTCCTGAGCCCACAGTTTCAGTGACTCATTCCCTCAGGGTGTTTGATTACGGCTAAGAAGTTTTCACAACTTTACCCTGTTAGCTTTACTATGTACATAGATGTTTTTACAACACATACAGATATGTATTTAGAAATATCATTTGTCAAACCTTTATATGGTCATGGGTATAGTTCCGTTTGCCTACTCACACCTGATCTTCTTGCCTGTCTACCTATGTATCTGCTCACATATTGATGTTTGTTATTACTGATAATGCAGGGTTGCGTATGTAATAGTGCTTACCTTTATTGTCTGTAACTCTTGTGCCCCTCTCTGTGTCTTTCTTTTCATTAGTGATAGTGTGCTGGTCACCTAGTTTTTGCGTATTGCCTTTCCCTTCACCATGCTCTTCCTATTATTGATTTGTTATTGTATAGCGTTGTGATCTGAGAAGATCCTTTGTAGTATTATGATGTTTTTAAAAGTATTGAGGCTTGCTTTGTGGCCTAACATATGGTCTATTCTGGAGAATGATCCATGTGTGCTAGGAAAAGAATGTGTGTGGCGTTTTCGTTGGGTGGACTGTCTTGTATATGTCTAGGAGGTCAAGGTGGTTGATTGTGTTGTTGAGATTTTCTGTATCTTTGCTGTTTCTTTCTAGTTCTGTCCATCAAATTTGGTGTATTAAAGTCTCCTCCTACTATTGTAGAGTTGTCTGTTTCTTTTTTCAATTCTGTTAATGTTTGCTTTCTGTATTTTGAGGCTGTTTCATTGGGTGCACAGATATTTATTATGGTTACGTCCTCTTGCTGGAATTGACCCTTTTGTCATTAGATAATGCCCTTCCTTGTCCTTCATACTGGTTTTTGCCTTGAAGTCTATTTTATCAGAAATTAAAAAGCCACTCCTGCTGTTGTTAGGTTCTCATTAGCTTGAAATATTTTTTCTGTCCTTTGATTTTTCATTTATTTTTATCTTTGTATTTAAGGTGAGTCTAATGTAGGCAGCATATTGTTGGGTACTGTTTTCTATCCATTCTATCACTCTCTTTCTCTTGACTGGTGCATTTAATGCATTCACATTCAGTGAAATTAATGATAGGTATGAATTTAGTGCTCTCCTTCTTTAATGTTTGTTTTTTTTTTTTTTTTTTTGAGGTGTTGGGATTTCTTTGTTCCAAATATTTTTCTGTGCTGATTCATTTTGCTATCAGATTTTCTTTGTTGTTGTTGATTTGTGATCAATAAGTCCTTAGGATTTTCTTCTTTCTTCTTTTGGTTATAAGAGTTATTAACTTTCTTTGTAGTTACACTGTAATTAATTTTGATCTTCCTAAGTTTGAAACAGGAGCTCTGGTAGCATAGCACCTAAGGCATTTGACAGCTAACCAGAAGGCTGGCAGTTCAAACCCACTGGCCGCTCCTTGGTAGGAAGATGGGGCAATCTACTTCTGTAGTGATACTGCCTCGGAAACCCAAGGGTTGCTATGAGTCGGGTCCAACTCGACAGCACATAACAACAACAATAAGTTTGAAACAGACTGTTCTATATTGATCATGTCCTGACTTCCTCTCCATTTTGAAGTTCTGTAATTATACCACTTATTTCCTTTTTTTGCTTTGTAGTTGTCATTTACAGATTGGTACCTCTAGTTTTATATTTTCAGTCCTGTAAGCTTTTTTAATGTTGAGAATTATTTTTCTGGGTTGTTTTCTGGATGATATTGCCATGTGTCTCAATCTTGTTGTTGTTGTTGTGTGCCCTCGAGTCCACCCTGACTCATAGCGACCCCTCCTTGGCCTCCTTGGGTTTCCGAGGCAGTATCACTGTGGAAGTAGATTGCCCCATCTTCCTTCCGAGGCGTGGCTGGTGGGTTTGAACTGCCATCCTTCTGGTTAGCAGTCAAGTGCCTTAGGCACTACGCTATCAGAGCTCCTAATCTTAGGAGCTTCTCAATCTTAGGTCTTCCATTGTTGGTTTCCTGCCTGAAGGACACTTCCTTTAGCATTTCTTGTAAGGTTGGCCTGTGTATTGGTTACTTCATGACACGCTAACAGAAATACCACAGGTGGAATGGCTTTAACAAATAGGAATTTATTCTCTTACAGTTTTGGAGGCTGGAAGTCCAAGTTCAAAGTGCCAGGCTCTAGGAGCTGGGTGAAAGCCCCTTAACCTTGGCTTCAGCTCTGCCTCTTGCTTCTCACCCACTAAAGCTGGAGGCTTCCTTCACTTAGGCAGCTGCTGGCTGCTGAGGCTGACAAACCCAAGGATGACAGGTAAAAAGACATAGTCCTGATATTACTAAATCACATGAAAAGCCATTGATTCAAGTCTGTTAGGAGTCCCAAGATCAGCAGACAACATGGCAGGCATATTTTCAGGAAATTCAAATAGTTTGTGAGTAGAGATTTATTGAAGCCTGACTCTATGCATGGTTCAAGCATGCCAAAAAGCTAGAGACCTTCCTTGAAGTTGCTTCTTAAATACTGGAAGAAGACCACATCCCTAAAGCAGCCGTTCAGCTTCTCCAGTAGATTCCACTAGGGAGTTGATTACCAATTTCACCATGGGGAATAACTACATCCAGCTGCCCAGCCACTCAAAACCAGTCGCAGCTAAGTTGACACAAAACCCTAACTACCACAGTCCGGTTTTTAGAAATTCACTTTATTTCTGTTTATCTGGAAATGTCCTAATTTTGCCACTATATTTGAGGGACAGTTTTTCTGGATATATAATTCTTGTTTGGCAATTATATTTTGTTTGTTTGTTTAAGCTTTATATATCTCATACCACTGCCTTCTTGCCTGCATTGTTTCAGCTGAGAAATTGGAGCTTAGTCTTATTGGTTATCCTTTGTAAGTAGCAATTCATTTTTCCTAAACTGCTTTCAAGATTCTTTGTCTTTGTCTTTGGAAAGTTTGATTATGACATGTCTTCGTAACTTTCTTTTGGGGTCCATCCTGTATGGGATTTTTTGACATTCTTGGATGGTTATCTTTTCGTCTTTTCATGATATTAGGGAAATTTTCTGCTAGCAAGTCCTTGACAATTTTCTGTTTTTTTTTTTTTTTTTTCTCTTCCTATTCTGTAATTCCAATCACACGTAGATCACACATAGATTATTCCTTTTGTTATTATCTCACAGAATTCTTAGGCTTTCTTCATTTTTCTTCAGTCTTTCTTTTCTGATTTTTCCTCATACAATCTGATGGCAAGGGATTTGTCTTCTAGTTGGCTGATCTGATCTTCAGTCAATTAATACTACTCTTTTGTCCTTTCATGTGTTATCTAGCTCTATAGTTTCAGTGTTAACCTTCTAGATTTCTAATTGCTATTTTTCTCAATAATGCAATTAACTAATTTGACCTTATAGACATGTACAAAACACTCTGCCTAACAAAAATGTAAAACACATTCTTTTCCAGTGAACAGGATTGTTCTCCAGAATAGACCATATTATAGGCCAATAAGCAGCCTCAATAAATTTAAAAACATTGAAATACTACAAAGCATCTTCTTAGATCATACCATTATGATTTGTATAATTTCTAATTGTCCATATATTTTGTCATTTTGCTCTTGTATTGTTTTCTTGAATTCTTCTAAGGTAGTGTCTGTCTTCCCTTGACTTTGTGGTTTCCTTGAGCTCTTATTATATACATAACATAAATATATAGATAGATAGATAGATATAGATATATCTATCTATCTATCTATCTATCTATAATATATATAGATATAATCTTTTTAATTCCTTATTATGTACTTCTATTGCCCATTCTATTTCAGGGAGGTTCTGTAGTTCTTTATTTTAGTCACTTGCTTGAGGAGTTTGTCCTGTTTCCTTGTTTGAATTGAAGTTGTCCATTGTTTCTGAGACATTTTGGAGTTGTTGTTTTTATTTATTGATTATTTGCTGGTTTGTTTCACCCTACTTTTTTGTTTTGCTTTGTCTTGATATATCTGGGAAGGTGGGCAAGAGTGCTTCTTTGGTTGCTAGTTTGGCAGCACTGGGGCACTCCCTGCCACCCTATCTCCGGGTGAGCAGAGTAACTGGTGGTAATGTGAACATGGGTCTCAGTTTGTTGGTTATGAAGAGGAGCTGCGGGTGAGAATAGCAGGTATTGTCCACCACTTCTTGAACCAGTGGTGTAGGAGCAGGTGGTGGTGAGATGGTATATGGTATGTATAGTATTCACCTCCAGTGGGATGATAAAGGGGGAGTGGATGAGAAAAAGATAGATAAAAATAAAAAGAAGGAGAAATAAGGACACAAAAAGGAAGGGAAATAGGAAACAGGAGAAGAAAAAGAAAAAATAAAGGCAAAAAAGGAATGCCTGGAGCAACTGTAAGGAGCTCTGGTAGTGTAGTGGTCAAGGCATTTGGCTGCTAACCAAAAGGTCAGTGGTTAGGACCCATCTTCTGTAAAGATTTACAGCTTTGGAAACCCAGTGGGAGTTGGTCAGAATCGACCTGTTAGCAGTGGGTTTGGTTTCTTTTTGAGCAACTCTGGACAGCCTGAAGCAGTGGTAGCAGGTGGCTGTGGTGCAATCTGTGGGAGTGCATGCCTTGGACAGGGCAGGAGCTTGGCATGTGTGTATACTTCTGACACAGAGTGAGACCTGTTAATGACGTAGGTGCAGGCAGGCAGGGCTACAGGCATTAACTCTGTCTGCTTGGGGAGTGCTGCAGCAGGAAGCTGCTGGTAGGAGGCGGCAGCCCAAGAAATTGGATGTGTAGTAGCCTATTGGGGATCTCTCTAGCCACAGGTTAGGGGTGAGAAGGGGGCTTACCCCTGGTCACTGGGAAGGTGGGATGGGGAAAGTGGAGAAAGCAGCTCTCTGGTCACAATTCACTGGTGTGGGCCTGGTGCACTTCTGGGTCCATGTAGCCAATTTATCAGTTCCTGCCTGGACTCAACTGGGGAGCCTCCCTGAATCCAGCACCTCCAGCTGCCACTCCACAGGCCTTGCCTTTCACATGTGCTTTCACAAATGACTAGTGTTCACTAGTAGTGAGTTGTTTTGTCCACTTCACTGGCTCTCTCCTCACGGTAGTTGCCTGTGCCACTGGGAATCTTGCTTGTTTCCCTGTACTTTCCTCTCCTAGATCCAGCTCCCATTCTGCTTACCTCGATAAACTCCAAATCTATCCACACTATGTCTCTATCCCAGTGTGGATTTTGTGAAGTTGATTTCTCCTCTTGCATGCATATGCCTTTTGTGTCTCAAAATGGCCACACTCTGTCAGCCCTGCCTTCTTCATTCACTCTCCTCAATCAGCGTGTTCACCTCTCTCTTTCCATTCAGCACTCAGTCTAATTCTTTACCCCCTTGTTGGAGCTCAGAGTTCCAGCAGCATCATCTGTTATCTGTTTCATTTGGTTTCTCTGGATCTCTGTCATAGAGGGATTTAGTGGAGTGTGTCACTAGGATGCCATCTTGTTTCCCCTCCAACCCTGTCATATTTCATTTAAGGACAAACATTTATTGAACATCTACTAAGTGGTAGTTGGTGATCTCAGTAGCTATAAGAATAACCCATCCAACCAATAAGCATCATATTTTCTGAGCTTTCTTAACTATAAAGACTATCATCTTGATGCCATTTCAGCCAGTCATTCCCAGGGCCACACCCTTGATCTTATAAGTCTTAACTCCTTCATGACATTCTTTGGCTACAAAACCTTATCCTTTTACGCTCATAGAGAACCATCCCCTTAGTTGTTTCTCCCAGACCATCAGTAGGGTGACCACATAATTTATTGTCCAACAGGAACTTTTTTGCAATGGATGTGGGTACTATAATAATTACACCAGATGGTCCTAGGCAAACAGAAATAAATAATGGTCACACTGGCCATCATCTGTTGTGAGTAATCTTCCTTGTTTACCTAACCCATGGTTAACCATCTGAACTAATTTCTCAAGTCAGCTTCTTTAACTCTCCTTGTAGCCCTCTGCATACAACCTGAAACTGTGCTGCCATGAGAGTTTCCTCCCCTACAATCCTGCAAACTAGCATTTCTACAGACTGAGACCCCAACCTCAGCTGAGCCCTCAGAGCTCTTTAGTTTTGCTTATTTTTAATCACCACCCTTCCCTGTTTCTCTCAAAAATGATTCCACACTTTTACTTCTCTTAGAAATGATCCCTCTACTGGATCCTGATTCCTCTCTCCTGGTGAATGAGCTACAATCCTCCTCCATTGAGAAAACTAAGAATAATAGCAGCATGCTTCCTCACCTTCTTATTCCTCACTACTCACTACAAATTTACTTCCAACATGCCTATTCTTACATGGGTCCCTTAAATCTCAAAGACATGTTCCAAGCCTACTCAGCCACCTGTGGGTTAGATACTCCTTTTCTGGACTGAACATCAAACCCTGTGCATAGCTCTATCACTCAGTCTCCCACCGTTTTATAATTACCTGATTAGGTGCCATATCCTGACTGAGCTGGGAACCTCTGGTAGAAAGAGACTGTAAATTATTCATCTCGGTCACCTCAGGGCCTAGCAAAGGCTTTCGGTAAGTGTTTGCTGAATGGACAAAAGCACACAATCTTCTTTGTCTTCTTGCTTGGTGGTCTTAGTTATTAAAACCAAGAAAAGCAAACACTTGAGGGCAATTGATATTCTTGGTTAAGTAAAAGAAGCAGATATTGTATGTTTTCATTTGCAGGCAGTCCACAAATAAAATGGTTTCGTTTTGTAAAGGGACTGGGTTCATAGAGATCCTAAGCTTTAAGTTAATTTTGAAGATTCTCAATGGGGAAATGCTTTTTAGCTGGTCTAACTGAATGTCTTGAAAGAGGACATAATAAATTTAAACATTCCTCAGGCCCTGGGATTATTCATTATATTTTGATACAAACCTATGAATTTTTGGCTCACCTTGTAGGCATGTTATTTCAGGTCTATGACTTGAACTATTTGGGAAGAGCCCTTTGTGGCAACTGAAAGAATAGTGATTCCCACCTCCCACCCCTGCCCCCAGTAATCTGGTTTGGGTGTAAAGAAATGCTGACAAATTGCTGTTTGAATCTGAGTAGGCATTTCTTCTCTCAAGAGCTGAGCTATCCAGAGAGGTCATGTCTTTTGTATGCAAAGATGCTACTGTCCCTCTGTTAAGTGTATTATGTATTGTTTTTTTCTCTCTGGAGGATATATTTGTGTCTGACCATTATTTGTAGAACACTTGTATGGCTGGGAACCAGAGGTAGTCTGTGCTTTGGAGCAGAAAGAAGTATCCTCATGGGGGGTAGGGAGAGGTCCTACAACAATCACAATCTAATAAAGATTGAACAATATCTTCCAGTTTCTTTATATATCTGAAAGAATCTCCAATTTTCTTATAGAAAAACAATGTTCACTAATTTAACTTAAAAAATTTAAAGCATCATTAATGTCACTGAACTGTACACGTGAAGACTGTAGAAATGGCAAATGTTCCATTACTTACTACAGTAAAAAATAAAGAAAGTGCATTTTTATACCTGATCCATCCATTCTTTGAGCACATACTATTGGACAGACACAGTATTAGGCTCTAGCAAAATGAAAATGAATAATAAAGACTTCCTACCCTTCTTGTGTTCTAGAAAGGAAGGCAATTATGGGAACATAGAACTATAGTATAGTGTGATAAATGTAAAAATAGAGATATCTGCCCAGTGTGTCCGGGGGCAAAAGGGGAAATCTTGATTTGGCAGCAGAGGTTTTATGTAGTGAGAATAAAATATATGGTTTAAAGATAGGAGCCAAAGTAGTCCAAATTCAGGGACCTACAAGTAATGGCTCATGGCTGGCACTTGGATGCAGTGTGGGATTGGGGAAGGGGAATTAGACCAAAGAAGGAAGAAAGAGCCATGAGATAGGGGAACTGATGTGTGATGCTAAGAACATTGAACTTTATTCTACAAGCAAGAGGAAACCATTGGAAGGTTTTAATGGGAAGGAAAAGATCAGGATGTGTTTTCGAAAGGTCAAACTGGCTGGACCATGGAGAACTGCTTGAACAAGGGAAAATATTAAAACCAGAAAAAAGTGGCAGAATGCTTTGGCAATTGTCTGGTAACAGGTGATAAGGCCAAACCCAAGGTAGCAAGTGAAGATGGAGCTGAGGAGAGAGATTAGAAAGATTTTTACAGGGAAGACAGTAGAATTTGGTGACTTGAATCCGAGGGTTGGATGAAGGAAAGGAAGGGAATTTAGGATAGTTCTTAGGTTTCTGGCTCTGATC
>NW_006921901.1:1645507-1653244 GCF_000298275.1 Orycteropus afer afer | reverse complement strand
TCCTTTGCTGCTGATAGCTGCATCTACCCCATGATCACATGGCGTCTCCCTGTGTGCCTATCTCTCTAGGTCTACGTTACCCTGATAAGACATTACTCAGAAGAGCCTACATTTAGGACCCACCTACCGTAGATATGACCTCATTAACATAACAAAAAACCTGTTTTCAAATAGGATCACACTCATAGGTCAGGGGTTAGGACTTAAACATTTTTTGGGGACACATTCAATTTATAACAGATTACTTATACAAAAATGTATATATGCCATTCTTGAGAAAATGGAGACAGTATTTTAAAAATCATCTATCACATGGATTACAAATAATATCTTCATATTTGATACACATTTAAAAGTTCTTTTACAGTTAGAAAATATAAATATACAATTGTTTTCTTAAAAGAAGCTAACAAGTGTCACATAAATATAAGATATTCCTTTTCTACTTTGAAAAAAAATCATTTATTTGTTAAAACAGTTTAGAAATAAAATAATCAAAGAAGGTAATTACAGAGTACATATTTTCCCTTGGAGGGGCTGGAGAATGAAGAGAAGAAATATATTTAAATAAAACTGATAATAAGACTTCACCTGAAAAAATATTGGATGTCATTTGTTAATATCAATACCTTAAAAAACTCTAGGCCAGTATTAACTTGAGCTAGTAGCTAATGTAGTAGTTTGATTCCTCTGAAGACGCAGTTTTACCATTCATAAGCAGTATATTTAGCTGTTTTTCTTATTTAATCATGAGTAATATACTAACACCAGACAAAAGCAAAATAAAATGAATCCCAAGTTTGAAGTGACCTTCAGGCTAAAGTGATGTGCATGAAGATAATCTCACATTGTGTAGGTAATTGATATCACCCCATGTTATAGCTGTAATTTAGCCACAAGATAAATAGGCTTATAACCATGGGAATTAGGGTTGGAGGACACAGTTTGAGAAGGAGGCTTGTTCTTCTCAGAAAGTGCAGTGGAGGAATGTTGTTATTGTGTGCCATCAAGTAGATTCTGACTCATAGCGACCCTATAAGAGAGAGTAGATCTGCCCCATTGGGTTTTTAAGGCTGTAATCTTTATGGAAGCAAACTGCTTCATCTTTCTCCCATGGAGCGACTGGTTGGTTGGAACCCTTCACCTTTTCGCTACCAGCTGAGTGCTTAATCACTGAGCTACCAGAGCTCTAGGGGGCAATGTTAGACCCTGGTTAATATGCCTTATCATCCGTTATGGGGCTTTTTGCCCTCCAAATATCAAAGAAGAACTGCTGTAGCCTTTTGATATGTAACAGAAATAATCAACAGTGATCTAAGATCTAGGATGGAATCTCCATATGCTGTGCTATGTACCTATTTCTCTAAGTAAATTTCAAAGCAAGAAACCTGGATCTTGTTTAAAATTAGAAACAAACACGATACATTTCTTGCCTGCTTTTCCTGGCATTATGGTGAATAAGTGTGAACCAGTTTTTAAACTCTGACTTCACTACAGGTTCTGAGTTAATTGGATAAGTGTTTTCCAATAGTCTTAAAATAGCTCTTGGGTACATGGATTTATTTGATTTGATATTAGTGCTGCATGCAACTTAATTTTCTTCCCTTGGGTTTGGTGGCACTGATCTGTACCTTGACTAAGGCCTCCTAGTGTATGTGTACGTGTGCATCTCTGTATGCCCTTTTTGTAGTTTCTTGTTGAATGATTACTGATAGTCCTACCTTGGTTTGAGAGAAGGCTCATAAAGCATTATAATCAAACAGTGGTTCTCTAAACCTTATGTTAATCCTAGAAAAGAGGCTTTTGGACCAGTACTGCTGCTATTAGGTTGACCCAAATGAAATTTCTATTTTTGCACATCAAAAATGGTCTAATAATTGGAAATTTCATATAGTTCAACCCGTAGTTGAACTCAGTGGTTCTTAGCCCCACACCCCCTTTTTTCTTTTAACCCAGTAGAGGATTTCCCATGTTTCCAGCCCTGTCTTTTTCCTGTGTTCTCTTATCTCAGGAAGTAACATTCTTGTCCATCCAACTACCCATGCCAGGTAACCACCTTTTCCTTCATCCTTCACATCTCTAATAGGGGAAAAGAGACCTCAGATTCAAAGACACTTTTTATTAAGCCTTGGACAGAACAAAGACAATACAAACACAATCATCCCGGATGAGGGAAACCACAGCATGCACATAGTAAAGAAAGATGAATGGAGTCTGCTGAGTCATGGCCATGAGGCAAATTATATATGATTGAAAAATAAGGAATCATCACAAAATCATGATTGGTGGCAGATTGATTCGTCGCTGTTGCAGGCAGGAACACAGAAAAAGGGAAAAGACCATGTTTGGGAATTGAAGACAAAAATGGGTTAAAGGATTGCTTCTGGGCCTTGACTACCTGGCTAGGTGGTGGTCTAGATAGCTGTGACTCATGACCAGGCAGCCTGAGTCTTAGCCACAAGGTGGCTACCAAACAATACCAAGACCCCAACTTTAATTTAAATTAGAAAAGGACACACTGAGGCAAGTTCCCTAGTTCTTTGTGTGAGCATAATCTACTTTCAACCATACTCTTCCTGAAGGCAAACAGCGCCTCCTTAGGTTTGCCCTAGAACTTGCCTGTGTATAGCCACAATGCTGGTTTAATGGTCAGAAAGAACCCAAATGGTGTCTGAAACTTATGTCAAGCTTCAAAATGGAGTTAGGGCACCCACTGAAGACCACAGCCTTCCACAAACCCAAGTACTTTAGAATTTAAGCTCTAATACACATCCCGTCAATTTTTAAGTCTTCTTGATTCTTCTTCTCAAATACCTTTGAATACATCATATCTCTCCAGCATTACTCCTCCCCTGGTCCAATTCAGCCTCCAAACTAGTGTCCCTACATCCATTCTTGCCTTCATCTGTCTAGTCTTTCTACTGTAGCCAGAGAAAGCTTTTCAAAATCTAGCAATGTCTCTTCTCTTTATAAAGACTTTTAATAGCTTCCCATTGACCTTAAGATAAAATCCACATTCATAATTTGGTCACAAAGTCCTCCATTTTCTGGTCCACTTTTCTAGCCTTATCTTGCATTCTTTCTGTTATGGACACACTGGGTTTGTTCAGTTGCTTGAACGTATGATCTTTCCTGTGCTTTGGTCTTTGCACATACTGTTCCACTCTTATTTTCATCTACTGTACCCCTCCGTTCATGTTGGTAATGCCCGCTCATCTTGTGGGAATCATCTTAAACTTTGCTTCCTCAAGTAAGCCTTCCTTCATTACCCAGTGTAAGTTGTGTCCCTTTGTCATGTGCTTAAATAGCATCTGTATTTTTTCATCATGACATTCAATATACTCATAGACTTAGTCTCTATTGCCTTTACTAATACACTGGGAGATCCTTGAAGGTAAAAATTATCTCTGTCTTGATATAGGCCAAGATTGTGGCTTTGTCAGATACATTGTGCCATCTTTCTACAGAGAAGATCCAAGGAATCATCTGCAGATGACAATCCTGGAGCCCTGAACAGCAAATAGAAAGAAAAAGAATAAAATCAAACACTGACTGGAAGGAGAAATGAACAGAACACAACAAACAAGGAGGGTAATGGAGTGGTGGTACTCTGCCAGTCATCCCAGCTCAGCATGGCCATCTTGAGACAAAGCCAGAGGCAACCCCAGGACAGGAGCACATGAAGGCAACTTCACGACTTTCCCAATAAGAGACAAAGGTATTATGTAGACATACCCAGAGGGAAGCAAGGTGAGTGGAACGTGATGTGATTCTAAGGAGGGGAAAGCACAGGAAGAGGAAGCAGCAATCCCTAACCATTAAGATGAGTGGTCCACATGAGGCAATAGATCCATAGAATGTCAATGGGTGATCTGCCATCTGACTTGGCTCTGGGCAGCCCTCCTTGCACTTTGTTGGAGGCAGGTCCTGTGCACCCACTTCACTGTCAACCAACCACTCCTGACTGGCAAGTGGCAGCAGGTGCACTCCTGTGAGTTCACACACCTGCCACCTACCCACCCCAACCCAGAAAGGAGCAAAAATTGTGTTTCTCTGTGCTCATCTGCACATCATCCACTCCCCTGCCTCACATCCCCCTGATTCATTGATTGGGGCAATCGTGGTACTGAGCACTTGTCCACCTACCATCCACTCCTTCTCCAACTCAGTGAGTGGTGACAAGCATGCTCTCACAACCCTCACTTGCATGTCACCCACCTACCCCAACCCAGTGAGAGGTGACAACTGTGCTTCTATGGACCTGCCCATAAAGCACCCCTCCACCTGACAGGCTATTAGTGGTGATTGTGTTTCCATGCACTTGCCCATCTGCCACCTACCCCTAACCCAGAAAATGACAGCAACCATGTTTCATAAACCACCATCCACCTCTCTGACCCAGCTAGATGGAGAGTGCACTCCTACGGATCCACCAGCCCTCCATAAATCCCCACCCACAAACCTGGAAACAATAGAGAGAGAGCCCCCACCACACACTCTTGCCCCACAACCCAGAGAACAATGAATAACATGCTCCTATGTACCCACATGTACACCACCCACCCCTGTCCACCCAGAGATGGGTGTTGAGTGGTCCAGTGCTGCCAGACTAGTGACCAGAATAGCATGCCCACTCTACCTGTCCAGATTTAAAATTAAAAAAAGAGAAAGCAAACAAACATATAATCAGTAAATAAACAAAATAATACCTTAATGCCTCAGACTAAATGGACAGTAGAGATCATATAAAGAGCAAAACAAGATGGCTCAAGCAAGTGTTCAAAATAAAAGGCCAGAAAACTTTCCTAAGGAAGAAATGGTAATAGAACTCCCTGATTAAGAATTCAAAAGACTTATATAAAGACCCTTCTGAGAAATCAAGAAAGCACTGACAAAACCAAAGAGAATACAGACAGAAAACTCTAGAATTCAAGAAAACTTTACAAGAAGAAAATTACACAATAAATAAGCAATTAGAAACCATACAAAAATAGCAACTAGTAATCCAGAAGATTAACAATAAAGTTTCAGAAATAGATAACTCAATGGAAGGACATAGTAGAATTGAAACTTTGGAAGGTAAGGTCAGCAAAATAGAGGATAGGTCCCCTTGAGACTGATTTGTTTGAGGAACAATCAGAAAAAAAGAATGAAGAAAAATGAGGCCTAAGAATTATATAAAACACCAGCAAGAGGAATAATCTACATTGGGATTCCAGAGCAAGAGGAGGAAAATAAAAACCTAGAAGAAATAGACAAATTTATAGAAACACATTGTCTACCTAAACTAACACAAACTGATGTAGAAAAATTTGAAATCCATAACAAAAAAGAAGAAATTGAAAATTTGAAATCCATAACAAAAAAGAAGTCATTGAAACAAACAAACAAAAACCCTTGGCCCAGATGACTTCAATGGAGAATTCTACCAAACATTCAGAGATGAGCTGAAACCAATTCTACTCAAACTATGCCAGACCATAGAAAAGGAAGGAATACCCCAAAATTTATTCTACAAAGCCAACATAACCCTGATACCAATGCCAGGCAAAGACACCACTAAAACAAAATTATACACCACTTTCCTTCATGAATTAGATGCAAATTTCTCAACACAATTTTAGCTGATAGAATTCAACATCATATTAATAAAAAGTATATCATGAACAAGCAGGATTCATACCAGGTATAGCAAAAACCAAGCTCATTACCATCAAGTCAAGTCTGACTCATAGTGATTTCCATTGGGTTTCCAAAGCTGTAAATCTTTACAGAAGAAAATTTCTTCATCTTTCTTCTGTGGTACAGCTGGTAGATTTGAACCACCATCCTTTTGGTTAAGATCCAAATGCCTTAACCACTACATCACCAGAGCAAAGGTAGTTCAACATCAGAAAATCAGTCAACATAATTCATTACATAAATAAAAGGAAAAAAAAAAAAAACCCACATGATCATATCGATTGATGCAGAAAAGGTATTTAATAAAATCCAACACCCTTTCCTAATAAAACTCTTAGCAAAATAAGAATAGAAGAAAAATTTCTCAACATAAGTAAGGGCATATATACAAACCCAGGCTAAAAATATTGAAGAAAAAAATTCAAGTCTCCAGGTGCAATATGGAAAGATGCTTTGGGCAAATTGAAAGATGCAGGAAGCATCAGAAGACAGAAGGAATACACAAAGACATTAGTAGCAAAAAGAACTAGTCAGTGTTCAGTCATTTCAGGAGGGAGCATATGATCAAGAATCAATGGTATTGAGGGAAGAAGTTACACTGAAGGCATTGGTGAAAACCAAGGTTCCAGGAATTGAAGGAAAACCAACTGAGATATTGCAACAAAGGCCTATGCCAGGAAATTTGGAACATACCTACCTGGCCAACCAACTGGAAGAGATGCATATTTGTGCCCATTCAAAAGAAAGGTGGTCCAGAAGAATGCAGAAATTATCAAACAATATCATTAATATCACATGGAAGTAAAATTTTTCTGAAGATAATGCAAAAACAGTAGCAGTGTTACATCAACAGGGAACTGGCAGAAATTCAAGCCAGATTCAGAAGAAGACATGGAATTAGGGATATCATTGCTGATATCAGATGGATTTGGGCAGAAATAGAGAATACAAGAAATAAGTTTATATGTGTTCTATTGACTGTGCAAAGGCATTCAGCTATGTGGATCATAACAAATTATGGATCACATTGAGAAGAATGGTAGTTCCAGAACACTTAATTGTGCTCATGCAGAACCTGTACCTTGACCAAGAGGCAGTTAGTCAAACAGAACAATGGGATACTGCATGGTTTAAAATTAGGAAAGGTTTATATCAGGATTGTGTCCTTTCACCATACTTATTCAGTCTGTACACTAAGCAAATAATCCAAGAAGATGAGCTATATGAAGAACATAGGCATTAAGATTGGAGGAAGGCTCATTAACAATCTTTGATATGCAAATGACACAATTTTGCTTGCTGAAAGCAAAGAGGACTTGAAGCACTTGCTGATGAAGATGACTTCAGTATGGTTTACACCTCAACATAAAGGAAACAGAAACCCTCACAACTGGACCAATAAGCAGCATCATGATAAATGGAGAAAATATTGAAGGTGTCAGGGATTTCATTTTACTTGGATCCATAATCAATGCCCATGGAAGTAGCAGTCAGTAAATCAAATGACATATTACATTGGGTAA
This sequence comes from Orycteropus afer afer, assembly GCF_000298275.1. NCBI lineage: Eukaryota > Metazoa > Chordata > Mammalia > Tubulidentata > Orycteropodidae > Orycteropus > Orycteropus afer. The sequence goes on along the minus strand of NW_006921901.1, from coordinate 1,646,039 downwards.
TCTGGTACATAAGACCTAAGTGTTAAAAAGTGGAAAAAAAAAAAAAAGTCACTTTGAGGACTAAAGTGCACCTGACCATGATATGTTTAATCACCATGCATGTGCATGTGAAAGTTGGGCAATAGATAAGGAAGACAGAAAAAGAATTGATGCCTTTGAATTATGGTGCTACAAATTGTCTTTGTTGGTTACCAGAGGTGGTAGGAGAGAGGAGGGAACACTGCTAGATAGGTAGGGACAAGTTTGATTTGGGTGAAGGGAAGGACAATGTACCAAATGTGAATGATCAACATGGTAGCATTGAGGAAGAGGAAGAAAGAGAGAGGGTGGTACAGACAACAAAGATGAACCCTTTTGCACATACAGTACTGCATTGTCAGTGTTGGCAAACATTGATATACAGGTGAATAGATGGGTGGACAAGCTGAACAATTAGGTATGCCTACACAGGGGGGAGTGTGCCCATGACCATGTACAGAGTTGGCAGACAATGTTTCTACAAGTGTATTTGTATATTCTGTAAGAATTTCCA
>NW_006921901.1:1640811-1645407 GCF_000298275.1 Orycteropus afer afer | reverse complement strand
CCCACATGATCATATCGATTGATGCAGAAAAGGTATTTAATAAAATCCAACACCCTTTCCTAATAAAACTCTTAGCAAAATAAGAATAGAAGAAAAATTTCTCAACATAAGTAAGGGCATATATACAAACCCAGGCTAAAAATATTGAAGAAAAAAATTCAAGTCTCCAGGTGCAATATGGAAAGATGCTTTGGGCAAATTGAAAGATGCAGGAAGCATCAGAAGACAGAAGGAATACACAAAGACATTAGTAGCAAAAAGAACTAGTCAGTGTTCAGTCATTTCAGGAGGGAGCATATGATCAAGAATCAATGGTATTGAGGGAAGAAGTTACACTGAAGGCATTGGTGAAAACCAAGGTTCCAGGAATTGAAGGAAAACCAACTGAGATATTGCAACAAAGGCCTATGCCAGGAAATTTGGAACATACCTACCTGGCCAACCAACTGGAAGAGATGCATATTTGTGCCCATTCAAAAGAAAGGTGGTCCAGAAGAATGCAGAAATTATCAAACAATATCATTAATATCACATGGAAGTAAAATTTTTCTGAAGATAATGCAAAAACAGTAGCAGTGTTACATCAACAGGGAACTGGCAGAAATTCAAGCCAGATTCAGAAGAAGACATGGAATTAGGGATATCATTGCTGATATCAGATGGATTTGGGCAGAAATAGAGAATACAAGAAATAAGTTTATATGTGTTCTATTGACTGTGCAAAGGCATTCAGCTATGTGGATCATAACAAATTATGGATCACATTGAGAAGAATGGTAGTTCCAGAACACTTAATTGTGCTCATGCAGAACCTGTACCTTGACCAAGAGGCAGTTAGTCAAACAGAACAATGGGATACTGCATGGTTTAAAATTAGGAAAGGTTTATATCAGGATTGTGTCCTTTCACCATACTTATTCAGTCTGTACACTAAGCAAATAATCCAAGAAGATGAGCTATATGAAGAACATAGGCATTAAGATTGGAGGAAGGCTCATTAACAATCTTTGATATGCAAATGACACAATTTTGCTTGCTGAAAGCAAAGAGGACTTGAAGCACTTGCTGATGAAGATGACTTCAGTATGGTTTACACCTCAACATAAAGGAAACAGAAACCCTCACAACTGGACCAATAAGCAGCATCATGATAAATGGAGAAAATATTGAAGGTGTCAGGGATTTCATTTTACTTGGATCCATAATCAATGCCCATGGAAGTAGCAGTCAGTAAATCAAATGACATATTACATTGGGTAATCTGGTACATAAGACCTAAGTGTTAAAAAGTGGAAAAAAAAAAAAAAGTCACTTTGAGGACTAAAGTGCACCTGACCATGATATGTTTAATCACCATGCATGTGCATGTGAAAGTTGGGCAATAGATAAGGAAGACAGAAAAAGAATTGATGCCTTTGAATTATGGTGCTACAAATTGTCTTTGTTGGTTACCAGAGGTGGTAGGAGAGAGGAGGGAACACTGCTAGATAGGTAGGGACAAGTTTGATTTGGGTGAAGGGAAGGACAATGTACCAAATGTGAATGATCAACATGGTAGCATTGAGGAAGAGGAAGAAAGAGAGAGGGTGGTACAGACAACAAAGATGAACCCTTTTGCACATACAGTACTGCATTGTCAGTGTTGGCAAACATTGATATACAGGTGAATAGATGGGTGGACAAGCTGAACAATTAGGTATGCCTACACAGGGGGGAGTGTGCCCATGACCATGTACAGAGTTGGCAGACAATGTTTCTACAAGTGTATTTGTATATTCTGTAAGAATTTCCAAGTATATAGTAGAGCTGACAAAGTGGTGTAGTGCCTAAGACTGCTAACCAGAAGGCTGGCCGTTCAAACCTACCAGCCACCCCTCAGAATGAAGACTGGGCAACCTATTTCCATGGAGATATGGCTTCAGAAACCCAAGGAGGGGTCGCTATGATGGAGACTTGATGGCAGTGAGCTTGATTTTTTTTTTTTTTTTAAGTAGCAAATTATAGTTGTCTCATGTATCTGGTTAAAGCATTGGGCTGCTAACCAAAAGGTCAGTGGTTTGAACCCACCAGATAATCTGCAGAAGATGTGGCAGTCTGCTTCCATAAAGATTTATAGCCTTGGAAACCCTATAGGGCAGTTCTACTTTGTCCTCTAGTGTTTCTATGAGTCAGAATCGACTCAAGGGCAGTGAGTGGGCATGTATCTGAATGTATTCATCCATAAAATGGTGATTAGCATGAACTAGCTTATGGGATTTTGTGCAGACAAAATAATAATGGAAAAATGCTTTGAAAAGACAAAGTGTTCTGCTGGCACTGTATATATTGCTAGTCTAGAACAAATTGGTTTTTGGAATTTCTCTTAGTCTAAAATTGTTTAAATTAGATGAGTTGACATTATACTTTTCACTGTTTTTCACTGTTATGAATGAGGCACAAAGCAAATATTTTTATAAACTATCATTCCCAGCTTACAGAATGAAATCTCTTAGTTAACTAAATTAAAGATAACAGAATTTTTTTTAGATGAAAACCAGTCACACGCAAGGACATAGCTAGTCATGACTGTTACCGAATAGTATTTAAAACAGAAGAAAGTAAAATAAGTTGCATACGTTCAGTATTGACATTAGTCTCAGGTAAGAATCCTGTTTTCCAGACAGACCAGTTTTCTAATCTAGCCCATGACAAAGTTGTGTAGTTCATGGCAACTCTCGAATATTAGGTTTTCTTCATATTCCTGGAATATTGAAGATGTAGTTAGTTGGTATTCTCTGCAATTAAGCCTTTAATTTTACATAAAAATCTTATAACTTTGGAGTCAAAGAAAAATTACCCTTGGAATTTAGATTACATTTTAGAACTTTAGTTTCTTTCTAAAATGAGTTGTAATGAATGAAACTTTGTAGATTTCATTTTTCTAGTTCTCTGGGTCTATGTGTCCTTAAAGTAGTTCAGGTTGTTCTCTGCTTAGTTGGTTTGTTTATTTAAGGGAAATAGAATTTATTCAATTCTTTCCCCAAAGAGGATTGCCTTTTTGTCCCACTGTAGTTTTCTTGGGGCAATCTACTTTCATAGTGATACTGCCTTGGAAATTCAAGGAGGGGTCGCTATGAGTCAGGTCTGACTCGAAGGCACATAACAACAACAACAACAACAACAACAACAACATAGTTTTCTTGGGGTAAGATTTCTCCTCTTAAGTGATTTCTCTTTTGGTGTGATTGAAGTTCTCCTGTGGCAAATCTTAATTTGTAAGAAGAATGTTTCAAACAGTTTACGTTTGAGGTTTGGTTAAATACTTGACAGTGTCTGGTTTAAGGAGCCACACTTAATTTGCTAGGATGTAGAGGTTCTTGGATTTAGTTGTATTTACTTACTCACCAGAGTTGTCTTGAACATTTACTCACTTTGGAATATGAGTTCTAATGTAGAAAAATATTAAGAAAAAACTTTAAATGCCTTTGTGCTCCATATTCCTCATCTTTCTAAACATTGGCATTTAGAATTTAGTACTAAAATACTGATAATCCCCCATTTCTTTGTTCTTATGAATCAAAATCAAATTTTTATGAAATCAGAGTTAGAAACAATTATTCACTATATAAGGGCAATATTTCTAAGTGCTCTACATGCTATTAAATATTTTCCTTCCATAAAAGGCCTATGTGATCTACATCCACAGAAGGCAGATTTACATCCTGCTTAAAAGAGCTATAAATGCCCAAAGGGCAATTTCCCTTAATTATTCATTGATTTTTTGGACTTAATTAATGTGATTTTAAAACGTATTCAGTGGAGCAGTACATTTTCCATTGTATTTTTGGTTGGCATCTGCTGTCATCCTTCTGGGATTCATTTATAAAACTAATATATGTTCATGCTTTGAGTTCCTGGAATGAAATCCTTTCTCTGGGTAGTTCTTTGAAACTCAACCTGTTAAGTTATATTCTAACGCAGTTATCTATTTGAACCTCCAGAACCATATTTCCTGGAAGTTTTTTTAAAAATACTCTCTAAAATGACATATTTTCACACGTTGATACATGATGGTGCATTTGTAAATGAATTAAAATATGAAAGCAAAAACCTCTGAGGGCTTGGGCAAAAGCATCAAAAATCTTTAACTATATGCCTATATTTCAGAATAGCAATTGCACTTCTATCAATTCATCCTAAGGAAAAATAAAATAATTATGAATGTACATAGCATTTTGACTACAAGAATCTTTATCATAGGGATTTTGTAATACTGTGAATACTGAAAATAAACCAAATGCCTATTAATAGAATATTAGCTAAATAAATCACTATGTAATTTTACACTAGAATCATGACATAGGAAAACAATAATAGAAAATAGCAAGTACCTCTATAATGCTCACAAGGTGCAGGTGCCATTCTAAGTAGTTTGTGCATATTAATTCAAATAATTCTTGGAACAATCCCTATAAGGTAGATGCTATTATTGTTGTTGTTGTTGTAAAGTGCCGTCGAGTCGTTTCCGACTCATAGTGACCCCATGCACAGCAGAACGAAACACTGCCCGATCCCGCGCCAGCCCCACAATCCCTGCTATACTTGAGCCCATCATCG
>NW_006921901.1:1638114-1639325 GCF_000298275.1 Orycteropus afer afer | reverse complement strand
AGCCCGCCCGTGCTTACCTTGCTCCCGGAGACCCGGTCCCTCTCGGAGGGTAACAAGGGAAAGTGTTCAGTGCAGATCAGTGAGTAAGCACAAGCCCGCATGTACTTACCTCGCTCCCGGAGACCTGGTCCCTCTCGGGAGGGTAACAAGGGAAAGTGTTCAGTGCAGATCAGTGAGTAAGCTATTATTATCATCTCCATTTTACCTGTGAAGAACTAAGGCACAGATAATTTAAGGACTGTGCTCAAGGTTACACAGCTAATAAATTTGTGTAACCTTGGCTTTGTGACTTCAAAGCTAATGTGTTAATCACTAATTTAATGCTGCCTTGCAGAGATAAAGTGAATTACAAAGTATTTGACCAGTGTGTTCCCACATTTGTAAATGTGTGTTCATATATATGTATATATGTGTGTGTGGGGGTATAATGAAAGTAATTGAAAAGTACATATTAAACTATATCTGAGTAATGGATGTTTTAGGTATTTTTTTTTTCTTTTTGCTTATATGAATTATCTACATAATCTATAATAACCATATTCTGGGCTGTGAAACAAATATTACATGTTTAGAAGAATTGAAATAATGCAAAGTATGATTATACTGACTATAAATGAATTAAACTTGAAAAATTCCTAAATATTTGGAAATTGTGTAATACACTTTTAAATAAACATTGGATGAAAAAATAAGTCACAAGGGGATTTAAAATAAATATTTTGTATTAAATGAAAATGAAAGCACAATATATCAAAATTTGTGGGCTGTAGCTAAAGCAGTCCTGAGAGGGCAATTTGTATCATTAAATGCTTATTTAGAAAATAATGAAAGTCTCAAATCAATGATCTAGGTTTCCAATTTAAGACACTTAAAAAAAATTAAACCTAAAGCAAGCTGAAGAAAGGAAATAATATGAAGAGCAGAAATCAATGAAATTGAACACAGAAAAATATTAGATAAATCATTTAAACCAAAAGCTGCTTCTTTAGAAAAATAAATAAAATTGACAAATCTCTACCTAGATTGATCGAGAGAGAGAGAGAGAGAAGACACAAATGATCAATACTAGGAATGAAAAGGAAACATCCCTATAAATTCTAGAGACATTAAAAGACTGATAAGAGGATATTGCAGGCATCTTTATGCCCATAAACTTAACAATGTAGATGAAATGGACAAATTCCTTCTTCTTGTTGTTGTTATGTGCCATC
>NW_006921901.1:1636495-1637938 GCF_000298275.1 Orycteropus afer afer | reverse complement strand
GAAAAAGAAAACATGTATTGTCATATAAAAGAAATTCAGTTCATGGTTAAAAACCTTTTTTTAGGTCTGCTGACTTCATTTTCTATCAAATGTTTAAGGAAGAAACAATACCAGTTCTTTACAATCACTTTCAAAAAATAGAAGAGGAAGAAATACTTCCAACAACAACAAAAAAGACATTACAAGAAATCCATAAACCAACAGCATAGATCATTAGAGAAACTCAAGCTAAAACCACAGTGAAGTGCTACACAGCTATTAGAATGGCTAAATTGAAAAAGACTAACAACACCAAGGGTTGATGAGGATGCAGAGCAAATGGATTTTCATATATTCTTGATGGGAATGTGGTATTATGAAGTCACTTTTGAAAACAGTTTGGCAGCAGTCCCACTCCTAGTCTTACCCAAGATATATGAAAACTAATTTTCAATCAGGAGTCCTGGTGGTGCAGTGGTGAAGGGCTTGGCTGCTAACTTTTGAACTCAACTGCTGTTCCACGGGAGAAAGATGTGACAATCTGCTTCCACAAAGATTACATCCTTGGAAACCCTATGGAGCAGCAGTTCTGCTCTGTCCTGTAGAGTCACTATGAGTCAGAATTAACTTGATGGCACACAACAGCAACAAATGTTCACTCAAAAACATATACATGAACTTACTGTACAATTATTTATTATTACCCTAAAATGGAAATAACCCAAGGTCTTCATATACTGGAATAATACTCAACGACAAAAAGAAATAAGCTACTAACACATGCAATAACGTGAACGAATTTCAAATACTTTATGCTAAGTGAAAGAAGCCAGACTCAAAAGGTTAAATATAAATTTATTTCTATGACCACTTGGAAAAGTCAAAAACTATAGAGGCAGAAAGAAAATCAGTGGTTTCCAGGGACTAAGGCTCAAGGGAGGGGTTAACTACAAAGGGCACAAAAAATTTTTGGGAATTTAGTGAAATCGTTTATGACTTGCTTGTGGCAGAATGACATTGAGTTTTCTATTTTAATCTTGCAACAAGAAATTTGGCTTATTCTCTTGTTAATTTCAATTGTTTATAGATTCTTTGGGATATTCAGTGACACTCACAAAAGAGGATATTTTGTTTCTTCCTTTACAATTCTCATACTTCTCATTTCCTTTTCTTATCTTATTTCACTGGATGGGAATAAGAATGATGAGGAGACACCATCCTCGGAAGGAAGGTTGGGCGATCCTACTTCCGTAGTGATACTGCCTCGGAAATCCAAGGAGGGGTCGCTATGAGTCGGGGCCGACTTGAGGGCACATAACAACAACAACAACAACAACCTTAATAAGGATCCTTCTAACATTTCACTGTTAAGCTGATGCTTATTGTCAAGTTTTGGTTTATGCTCTTTCATAGGTTAAGGAAGTTCCTTTTATTCCTTATTTGAGAAGAGTTTTTTTTTTTTTT
>NW_006921901.1:1632042-1636320 GCF_000298275.1 Orycteropus afer afer | reverse complement strand
TTTTTTTTTTTTTTTTTTTTTTTGGTTTGGGGGTGTTATATTAAGTATAAACTCTTTAATTCAATTTTCTAGAATTGAATTTATAAATTTTACATACATACTTAAAAAGGAGATTGGTGTATACTTATATTTTCTTATGCTGTCCTTGATTGTTTTTGGCATATGTTTCACCTGTCTCATAAAATATTTTGGGTACCTTTCCCTTTTTTCATAGTCTAAACAATTTTTATAAGATAGGGATTACCAGTTTCTTAAAGGCTTTGTAAAAGTTGCCTATAAAATTATCTCAAAAAAAAACCAAACCAAACTCACTGCCATCGAGTTGATTCTGACTCATAGTGACCCCCTTTGCATTTCCGAGGCAGTAATCTTTATGGAAGTGGATTGCCCAGTCTTCCTTCTGCAGAGTGGCTGGTGGGTTTGAACTGCCAACCTTCTGGTTAGCAATCAAATGCCTTAAGCACTATGCTACCAGAGCTCCTTATAACATTATCTAGGCCTTATAATTTTTGAAAATGTAGATGTACTAAAAGAAATGTTTTAATACCAATTTAGTTTATTTGGTAAAATTCAATATCCACTTGTGATTCTTTAAAATAGAACCGCTTATTAAAATATGAAAAAGAAAGGCTCACTGTCTATTAAATCCAAAACCAAACCCATGTCTGTCAGGTCAGTTCTCACTTATAGTAACCTGAGAAGACAAAGTAGTCTTGCCCCATAGAATTTCCAAGGCTATAAGTCTTTACAGAAGCAGACTGTCACATCTTTCTCCCACAGATCAACTGATAGGTTTGAACTGCTGATCTTTCAGTTAGCAGCTGGGCGCTGAGCTACTGTGCCACCAGGACTCCTTATCCATTAAATACTATTTGTTTATACACACACACACACACACACATATACATATACATACACACACATACATACATGCATACACCACATACACACACACGGACAGACATATATATATACACACATATATATACACATACACAAAAAAAAACTCTAGAGCAAACATCATAGTAATAGTGAAATGTTTAAAGCTTTATCTCTACTCTGAAATTGAAAAATGAAAAGGATGACTCTATTACACTTATATTTTGCACTGTACTAGAGGTCCTAGCTGGTATAATAAGACAAGAAAAAGAAATATAAGAGATAATGTTTGGAAAGGAAGAACTAAATCCATCATAAATAAAACAGTGATATTACTTTGTGCCTAGAAAATCCAAGAGTCTACAAATGAATTTTAAAAATTAATGAATTTATTAAAGTTGCTATATTGTATACGTATAATAAGGTAATTGCTATTCTATATATTTGTGATAAACAGAAAATGAAAAAATTAAGAAATATCACCTATAGTGGCATAAAATTCATATTTCTAAGTATAAATTTAACAAATTGTGTGCAAGATGTGTAACATTAAACTATAAAATATCATTGAGAGAGATTAAACCATACAGAAATAAATGGAGAGGTATACTATGTTCATAGATTTTAATACTCTTAGCGCAAAGATGTCATTTCTCCCCAGACTGATAGATTCTGTGAAATTCCTATCAAACTCAGAAATACTATTCTTAATAGTTTCAACTTGGAGAAAAGCTAAATGTCTGGTAACACTAGAATGGTTAATTCACTGTGGTATATTCATACAATGGAATAGTGCTCTGGAATTAAAATGAGCACACAATAGCTGTACAAAATTTTTGTGTGCGTCTTACAAATGTTATGTAGAGTGAAAGAAGAAAGCCACACACAAAAAAAATACTACATGATCCCTTTTATGTAAAGCTCAAAAACAATCAGGCAAAACTGGATGATAGAGTTTAGGGAAGCACGTTTAGGTAGCTACACATGAAGAAAAACAAGGATATGGTTGTATCTGAAGAGAGGAGATAGTGATTAGGAGAGGACATGAGGGGCTTCTTAGGTGCTTCTAATGTACTATTTCTTAACCTGGGATGTGGTTACATAGTGTTTGCTTTGTTATAAATTATTGAGTTTTATATGTTTAGTTCGTGTATATTCATTTGTGTTATATTCTACAATTTGCTTTACAAGAGAGGATTTAAAAAATGTAAGATTCTTTCATATCTAAAATTTGCTTTAGATCCAAACATCATAAATATACTAGATTTAAAGTTCTTGGCAAAGGACATATGTCTGGTTCTTGCTCAAATCCTTGATTCAGATTCTACCCAACTCTGAAAATTGGGCATAAAACTTCCAAAGATTAAGAAAAAACGTTGTGGACAAACAATATTGTATTGTTGGAAAACACTTCTCTGACATAAACCAACTCATTTGGTATGTTCAGGCCTTTGCAGAAAAGTATAAATATTTTTACATAGAGTTGAGTACAAAAGAAAAGCATGGTGAGACTGCCTTGGTTTATTATTTCTATTGAGTGGTCTGTTCTTTGAAAATCAAAACTGGCTTCTATACTTATTGTTGAGATTTTTTGATTAATCAAATAGCCTTTGGAATGACGAAACATGTATTAGTTTCTTGTTTGGAGTACTCCAATAGGTATTAACTAAAAGTATTGTGTGTGAAAGCTGTGTAAATACTGGGTCTTTCTAAAGCATTTTCCTCAACAGAGACTTGTCTACATTTTTGGTGGCTTCTTAGAACACTGGCTCCACCTGGAGGTGAAGATATGCACACAAATAATATGAAAAATGAGTGACTGCAGTCTACTTCAGGCCAATTACCTAGTCATTCCAATTATAGTTTTCCAGTTATATTGCATCTCCTTACTCATGTTCAAATGTGAGCAAAAAGAAACTGATTCCTCACCATGACAGGGCACCAGGGGATTTCTTCAGATAAGAAGTGAATATTATTTAACACCTCAATGCAGGAAAATCTGTCAGATGAAGTAGAAAACCAAAGTTGATTATTAACAAACAAACTTCATTTTATTTGAAACAAACCAAACAACTGAGATGTTGTCTTAAAACCTTTTTTGAAAGTAATATAAATTATATTATCAATCAGCCAGACACAGGCAATAAATGGATGAGAATTTTTAAATGGTTATGCCATCCACGTAAAGGACACTTGGTAGCACAGTGATTAAGTGCTCAGCTGCTAGCTGAAAGGGCAGCAGTTTGAATCCACCAGCCACTCCATGGGAGAAAGACACAGTGATCTTCTCCCATAAAGATTACAACTAGGAAACCCTATGGGGAAGTTCACCTCTGTCACAGATGGCACACACAATACTACTACCATCATCCATATGTGACACAAATGAGTGACAATTAAGTGCTGAGACTAAAGGTCTGGGTGTCAGTTACATAATGAAAACAGTATGGATTTAACTTGTATGAGTTGCATTTTAGAAGTTCTTCCATGTTGGAACTTATTTTTTACTATGGACTTTGGGAATAAGGATCTCTGAGCATAGTCAAAATGTTTGGCTGCTAACCAAAAGGTCTCTGGTTCAAACCCACCAGCTGCTCCATGGAGAAGGATGAGGCATTTTGCTTCCATAAAGATTTACGGCCTTGGAAACTCTATGGTGCAGTTTTACTCTATCCTAAAGGATTACTGTGAGTCAGAACTGACTCAATGGCCTGTGGTTTCGGTTTTGATTTGATTGAAAATAATAAAACCTACTGGACACAGTATAGAGAATTACAAATGCAGTTGAACATTTTCTGGATTTTTTTTTTTTTTTTATGATTTGGATGAAAGTTTACAGAGCAAATTCACTTTCTATACAGCAGTTTACTCACATACACTTTGTCTCATGACATTGACTACAATTTGCCCCAATGCAACAGCTCACCTCCCACTTCCTCCCCATAGTTACCTCTTCCCTGTGTCCTTCCCTCCATGCACCCCTGCCCCCTGAGCTATCTCCCTGTGCATACACAGCCCTTCTATTTTCCCATGATTGTTCTATCCAAGGAGTGTATCTAGTGTAAATGTTTACCTCATATGCCTGTCTTTGGTTGGCTGGAAGCCACAAGATGAGTTCAGTTCCAGACCTGAAGGGCAGCTAGAGGCCATAGTCTCAGGGGTTCCATAAGACTCTATCAACCAGCAAATCTGGTCCTTTTTTTTTTTCCAATGATTTTGAGTTTTGTTCTACATTGTTCTCCCACTCTATCCAGGATCTCCTACATAGATCCCCCTTCAAGTGGTTGACAGTGGTAGCCAGGCACCATCTAGTTCTTCTGGTCTCAGTCATATAGGCTGAGGATCGCATGGTGTACCAGTCACTCGGACTAATTGTTTCCAAGAATCTTTTGTTTTCTT
>NW_006921901.1:1623596-1626467 GCF_000298275.1 Orycteropus afer afer | reverse complement strand
TGGAGATTTTCTCAGACCCACTCTCATAACTTATGTACTTTTGGATTTCATGCAGTTCAACTGAACTTAGTGACCTAGTTTCCAAGTCTGAAGACCAGTAGTATCAGGTTATAAGGACTTCTAGTGGACAGTATGCAGTTGTCAAAGAGATCATCTGACTTGTTCTTTACAAACTCAAGATGGTGAGTACATTTCTGTGGGTTAATTAACCACTTTGATATCTTCTTTTATGAAAGAAAAGCCCATTTTGAAGGACTGTCTTTTTATTTCTTAGTTATAAGAGTTCTTTATAAACATCATTATTGCCAATCCTTTGTTAGATACATGTCTTCCAGTCTATGACTTGCTGTTAATTTACTTAATGATCCTTTAGTGAGCAGACATTCTTCATTTTGATGAAGTCTGATCATCAATTTTTTTGTTTATGGTTATTGTTTTCTGTGACCTCTTTGAGAAACCTTTCACTAAGTCCAGCTTACAGAGATATTCTATATTTTCCTATAAAAGCTCTTCCATCACCACCCATCCAGACTTTCATTCATCCATCTTTACCCTCCCCATTGTAGACTTTTTTTTTTTTTTTGAGAAATATCTCTCAGTCAGTGCTTCAACTGCTTGTCTTCAAAGTGAGTGAAGAATGGAGCACACAGTCCTCCTAGGCCAGTCTACCTTTCTCAAATCTTCTGGAATCCTGGTGAATAAATATTTATCCATCTTACTACATATACATATCATTTTTAATCCACACCCTAACCCCATGAAGGCATTATTACCTTCATTAGTGAGGCTCATGTAAAGTAACTTGCTCAAACTCATACAGCTTCAAGGTGTTGAAACTGGAAATCAGTCATGCTCATAATAACTCCACCAACCTTAATACCACACTGTTCAATGCTGAGGTCACCATCATTACAGTCACTTTAGAGATTTACTGCCATTTTATTCAATCATCACTGTAATCTGCTGATGCTTCCCAGTTGTATTATTCATGATTTCTTAATTGCTTTATCTTACATAACAAAGCGACATATTGAAAAGATCATATGAAGATGAACAGGATTCATGTAATAATTTGCTGACTCAAATTGGAAATACATTTTCTGCCTTTTCTCAAGGGATTGTTTTAGGCAAATTTCTTTTTTTGTTAAAGAATATTTTAAATTAGCATTGTGGAATTGTGAAAATTACTTGGCAGAAGAGACTGGTGTGGTTAGAAGTCTCTGTATTTCACATAAAAGGATTCAGTCTTTGTCAGTGGCCCACTTTTCTATTCTAACTCAACTATGTGATTCTACTCTAAATGAAATAATAAAACTAACCTTGTAGCTCTTTCTTGCCATGCTGGCTAAGAATGCAAATAAGGACATATGCTCTTCATTTTTTCCCTTTGGTTTCTAATTCCAAAAAGCATACAACAAATTCTCTGGGTAGGTTTTAAGTATAAATGAATGCAATATATGGTACTGGGAAGAATATTCACTTTTAGGAAGAGTTAATTTACAATTATATAACCAGTTGCTGTCAAGTTGATTCATGATTAGAGGCACCTTAAAAGAAAGGCCTGGTGATCTACTTTTGAAAAAATCAGTCATAGAAAACTCTATAGAGCACAGTTTTACTATGACATGTGTGGAACTTTCATGAGTTGGAATTCAACTTTATGGTAATGATCAAATAGCAAATCGTTGTTAATATTGTTCTAATTTAATGTGTCACAGGGCCAATAACTATCTTTGTAGCTTACTCACCACCATCAAGCTGATTCCAACTCACAGCGACCCCCACTGAGTTTCCAAGGATGTAAATCTTTATGGAAACAGACTGCTTCATCTTTCTTCCACAGAGCAGCTGGTGAGTTCGAACCACCAACCTTTTGGTTAGCAGCCATATGCCTTAACCACTATGCCACCAGAGCTCCTTTATCTTTGTAGCTTTGTAGGGGAAACTGCCAGGGGCCTGGATTTTCACTCCTTAATAAGGTTTAAGAGAGCATATGGGTCATGATGTATGTCATCATGGCATAAGTTCTGAGTTAAGAAGTTTATATCAGTTGTCACTGTTTAACTGTTTTTTGATTATTTACTTTTAAATTTGGGCATAGGGTAGAAAAAGGGGTGAGTTTTTGGTCCCTTGCCTAGGGCAGAGTAGAGTGTTTGCAGATATGTTTGACCTGGACTGACCTTGACAACAGGTGCAAGATAGTAGCAGGAATGATAGAAGAGGGCAAACAGGTAACTCAGGTTCTGGGTCTCTCTGCTTCTGCACACTCAGGAAGAAGAATGTGACATCAAGAGGGTAGGCATGATGATTCAGCCCACTTCAGAGAATGTTCTAGATATGTTCTATGGCAAAGTAGATCACAGAGCTCCAAAATGCAGCCAAACCCCACAAGTCTAATGCCATAGAAAGTTTTTGTTTCTTCTTGTCTCTTGGGTCAGGTTCTCCTGGAAACAGATCCAAAGCCAAGGATTTGAATGTCAGGGAGTTTTTAAGGAAATGCTCCTGGGAGCAAGGGATGCAGGATAGAGAAATGGAAGAGACCAGGAAAGGGTGTAGTTTCAGAGAAAGTCTCACACTTAGCCTGATTCCTTGGGGAGCTCTGGAACATCGGGTACACCAGAGTTTGTTTTGTCTCTAAGGAAAGAAGCTAGGTTTTTTTCCTTCCACACTAGTGATTTGTAGTCACATGCATGAATCCTGTATGACACTGCACTTAATAAGGACACAAAACTGGATAAAATTTGAATATGAGAACTCTGGGAACACCCTAACTCAAGTTTGGGGTCTCTCTGCTTACATATACTCTTTTTTAAAAAAGTTTTTATTGTGATTTGGGTGAAAGTTTACAGAGCAAATTCATCTTCCATATAG
>NW_006921901.1:1621026-1623496 GCF_000298275.1 Orycteropus afer afer | reverse complement strand
TCGGTTTTGATTTGATTGAAAATAATAAAACCTACTGGACACAGTATAGAGAATTACAAATGCAGTTGAACATTTTCTGGATTTTTTTTTTTTTTTTATGATTTGGATGAAAGTTTACAGAGCAAATTCACTTTCTATACAGCAGTTTACTCACATACACTTTGTCTCATGACATTGACTACAATTTGCCCCAATGCAACAGCTCACCTCCCACTTCCTCCCCATAGTTACCTCTTCCCTGTGTCCTTCCCTCCATGCACCCCTGCCCCCTGAGCTATCTCCCTGTGCATACACAGCCCTTCTATTTTCCCATGATTGTTCTATCCAAGGAGTGTATCTAGTGTAAATGTTTACCTCATATGCCTGTCTTTGGTTGGCTGGAAGCCACAAGATGAGTTCAGTTCCAGACCTGAAGGGCAGCTAGAGGCCATAGTCTCAGGGGTTCCATAAGACTCTATCAACCAGCAAATCTGGTCCTTTTTTTTTCCCCAATGATTTTGAGTTTTGTTCTACATTGTTCTCCCACTCTATCCAGGATCTCCTACATAGATCCCCCTTCAAGTGGTTGACAGTGGTAGCCAGGCACCATCTAGTTCTTCTGGTCTCAGTCATATAGGCTGAGGATCGCATGGTGTACCAGTCACTCGGACTAATTGTTTCCAAGAATCTTTTGTTTTCTTCATTCTTCTTTGCTCTGGATGAAAGAAGACCCATTGTTGCATCTAGATGGCTGCTTGCAAGCTTTTAAGATCCCAGTTGCTACTCATCAAAGTAGGATGTGGAACAATGTTTTGTGTAGCATGCTATGCCAATTGAGCTTGATGTCCCCTGTGACTATGGTCCCAAGCCCACAGGCCCAACTACTCGCTCCCTTTGGGTAGCTGGCTGTGGCCAAGAAGTGACTACAACCTTGTCCCTTGTCAACTGTAATATATACCTGGGAATTCTTACAGAACATACCAATACACTTGTGGGAACATTGCCAACCCTATACATGCTCTTGAGCACACTCTTTCTCTGCATAGTCATACCTGAATAGTTCAGCCTGTCTACCTATTATCCAACTGTATATCCATCTTTTCCTTCACTGACAATGCAGTACTATATGTGCAAAAGGGTTCATCTTGTTGATCACTTACATTTGGCACATTGCCCTTTTGTTCCCCCAAATCAATACTTGTCTCTACCTATCTAACAGTGTTCCCTTCCTTCCCCTCCCACCCCTGGTAACCAACAAAGAAAATTTCCTTCAGTATATAAACCTTTCCTTGAATTTTTATAATAACGGACTAATACAATATTTGTCCTTCTGTAATTGACTTTTTTCACTCAGCATAATAACCTCCAAGTTCATCCATGATATGAGGTGTTTTGCGGATTCTATGTTATTCTTTAGGGTTGCATAGTATTCCATTGTGGTGTATGTACCGTAGTTTGGTTATCCATTCTTCAGCTGATGGACCCCTAGGTTGCTTCCATCTTTTGGCTATTTTGTAAATAGTGCTGTGATGAACATGGGTGTACATATATCTGTTCTTGTCCCGGCTCTCACTTCTTTAGGATATATACCTACTAATGGAATGGCTGGATCAAATGGCATTTCTAATTCCAACTTTTTTTTTTTTCCAATATGCAAATTTTTATTTTATAAACACTGGTTCTAAGGGCTTTCCTGGAAATTTACATTTCTAAGCTACTTCCAGATGATCTATGGGCAGTCTATGACTGGAATGGCAAACTATTTTCTATTCTGCTGACCTGTGATTTACTAAAAAGGCCAATTCATTTCATGTTCTTCAAGAAGCCCTGGTGACACAGCAGTTAAAGTTCTTGGCTGCCAACCAAAAGATTGGCAGTTTGAGGCCACCAGGTTAAAGATGTGGCAACATGATTCTAAAGATTTACAGGCTCGGAAACCCTATCGAGCAGAGTTCTACTGTCCTATAAGGTTGCTATGAATCGGAATGGGGTTTTTGTGCTCTTAGGAAAATATCTGCAAAAATGCCAATTCCTCCCAAAGAGCCAAGTGAGGCTTTTCTCTTCTTAATCCAAGTTATTTGGAATTCTGAGAATTCAAAGGAAATGCCACTCAGCGCTCCCGTTGTCCCGAAAGCTAATTCCAACTTTTTAAGGAACCGCCATACTGCTTTCCACAGTGGTTGTACAATTTTACAGTCCCATCAACAGTGTGTGAGAGGCTCAGTCTCTCTGCATCCTTGCCAGCATTTGTTATTTTCTGTCTTGTTGAACTTTGCTGCTAGTGCTGAGACAAGGTGATATCTCATTGTTGTTTTGATTTGCATCTCTCTAATGGCTAATGATCATGAGCATTTCTTCATATGTTTGTTAGCTGCCTGAGTATTCTCTGTGGTGAAGTGTCTATTCATCTCTTCTGCACATTTTTCAATTGGATTGTTTGTCTTTTTGTTATTGAGGTGTTGGAGTTTTCTATAAATTCTAGAGATAAGTC
>NW_006921901.1:1620212-1620926 GCF_000298275.1 Orycteropus afer afer | reverse complement strand
GACAGCAACAAGAAGTTGCTACTTGCCAAAGTAGGATGAGGAACAATGTGTAATATGTTATGCTAATTGAGCTTGATGTGTCTTGTGATCATGGTCCCGTGCCCACAGGCTCAACTACTCACTCCCTCCAGTTAGCTAGCTGTGGCCAAGAAGTTACTACAACCTTCTCCCTTGTCCAAACCAAAACAAAAGCAAACTCACTGTTTTGGGGTCGATTCTGATCCATAGCAACCCCTCCTTGGGTTTCTGAGGCAGTATCTCTATGAAAGTAGATTGCTCGGTTTTCCTTCTGAGGAGTAGCTGGTAGGTTTGAACTGCCAGCCTTCTGCTTATCAGTCAGATGCCTTAGGCACTACACCACCTTGTCAGGTCTACTATATACCTGGAAATTCTTCCAGAATGTACAAATACACTTGTAGAAATATTGTCTGTCAACCCTATACATGGTCACAAGCACAGTCCCCCCTGTATAGACATACCTAATTGTTCAGCCTGTCCACCCGTCTGTCCACCTGTAGATCAATGTTTGCCATCACTAACAACACACTACTGTGTGTGCACAAGGGTTCATTATTATTGTCAGGACCTCTCATGCACCTCTCTCTGTTTTCCTCTTCCTCAGCGCCACTGTGTTGATCACTCATATTTGGTACATTGCCCTTCTCTTCACCCAAATCAATACTTGTCCCCACCTATCTAGCAGTGTTCCCTCTC
>NW_006921901.1:1614899-1616307 GCF_000298275.1 Orycteropus afer afer | reverse complement strand
ATCAACTGAGGAATGGATAACCAAACTATGGTACATACACACAATGGAATACTATGCAACCCTAAAGAATAACATAGAATCTGCAAAACACCGCATAACATGAATGAACTTGCAGAACATTATGCTGAGTGAAATAAGTCAATCACAGAAGGACAAATATTGTATTAGTTGGTTATTTTAAAAGGTCAAGGAAAGGTTTATATATGGAAGAAAATATTCTTTGTTGATTACCAGGGGTGGGAGGTGAGGGTAGTGGACACTGTTAGATAGGCAGAGATAAGTATTGATTTGGGTGAAGAGAAGGGCAATGTACCAAATGTGAGTGATTAACATGGTGGCATTGAGGAACAGGAAGACACAGGGAGGTACATGGGTGGTGCAGACAACAAAGATGAACCCTTTTCCACATACAGTACTGTGTATATAGGTGGATAGATGGGTGGACAGGCTGAACTATTAGATATGTCTATGCAGCAGGGAGGAGCTCTGGTAGCGTAGTGCTTAAGGCACTTCACTGCTAACCAGAAGGCTGGCTGTTCAAACCCACCAGCCACTCCTCAGAACGAAGGTTGAACAATCTACTTTCGTAGTGATCCTATCTCAGAAACCCAAGGAGGGGTTGCTGTGAGTCAGGTTTAACTCAACAGCACATAACAACAACAACATGCAGTGGGGAATGTACCCAAGACCATGTATAGGGTTGGCAGACAATGATTCTACAAGTGTATTTGTATGTTCTGTAAGAATTCCCAGGTGTGTAGTAGAGCTGACAAGAGACAAGGTTGTAGTAACTTTTTGGCCACAGCCAGCTCCCCAGAGAGACCAAGTAGTTGAACCTGTGGGCTTGGGACCACAGTCGCAGGGGACATCAAGCTCAATTGGCATAACATACTACTCAAAACATTGTTCCACCTCCTACTTTGGCAAGTAGCGACTGGAATCTTAAAAGCTTGCAAGCTGCCATCTAGATGCAACGATGAGTCTTCATCCAGAGCAAAGGAGAATGAAGAAAACCAAAGATTCATGGAAACAATTAGTCCAACCGACTGGTACGCCATGCGATCCTCAGCCTATACAACTATGAGACCAGAAGAACTAGATGGTGCTGGCTACCACTATTAACCATTCAGAGGAGAATCTGTGTAGGAGATCCTGGATAGAGAGGGAGAACAATGTGGAACAAAACGCAAAATCATTTGGGGAAAAAAAAAGGGGGACTAGATTTGCTGGTCTGACAGAGCCTGGTGGAACCACTGAGACTATGGCCCCTAGCTGCCCTTCAGGTCTGGAATTGAACCCACATCTGTGGCTTTCAGCCAAACAAAAGACAGGCATATGAGTTGAACATTTACTCGAGGTAGCTACATTCCTTGGAGAGAGCAATCATGGGAGAAAGAAGGGCTGTTTA
>NW_006921901.1:1603433-1614749 GCF_000298275.1 Orycteropus afer afer | reverse complement strand
AAAAAAAAAATAGATGCTAATGGTGCTTGCTTCATAGAATTGTCAAGAGACTTAAATGAAGAAGTCTAACTCAAGTGATATCCACCACACACCTGGCCCATAATTATATACTAGTGCAATGAATGTTGGCTATTGTTATTATTACTTAAAGTCTGGAGTTGTGGTTCATGTTAACAAGTCTTTGGGATCCTGAGAAGAGAGTGAGGAGGCTATCTGGACAAATTAAGTTGAAGAATGGAATGTTTTCCACACAGACTCTGTCCATGTATCTTTTTCTTCATAAACCTTTGCTTGTTCCCTGTCTTTAAGGTGGGGTGTGTGTGTGTGTATGTTTGCGTGGTGTGGGGTGTGTGTGCATGAGAAAGTGTGAGAAATAAAAACGCTGAAGGGAGTAAAAGAGAGAAGATCCCTAGAATGGTTTGGCCCTGGTCGGAAGTGGGAAGCCTGTTATGAAGTCATCCCACTGAGGAATAGGGCCCACATGACCCCTGCCTGCCCATTATCTTAGGAAATCCAGGGAAGCTAACATTATTCCTTACTCTCTGTTTTGGTTCTCTAGTGCCACACTTAACAGAAAATACCAAAAGTGGATGGCTTTAACAAATAGGGATTTATTCTCTTACCATTTAGGAGGCTAGAATTCGGAGTTCAAAGTGTCAGACCTAGGGGCTGGGTGAAGGCCCCTAATCCTTGGGTTTCAGCTCTGCCTCTTGTTTCTGGTCCCCTGGAGCTGGAGACATCTCTTAGCTCAGCAGCTGCTGGCTGCTGAGGCTGACAAACCCAAGGTTGACAAGTAAAATGGCACAGTCCCAAGATTATCAGGCAATGCAAAAGGCCACTCGTTCAAATCCAGGAACAGTCTCAAGGTTGGCAGACCACATGACAGGACACTGAAATGAAGCCTCTGCCAAATGCAGGATCCAGATGTACCAAAAAGCTCAGAGACCTTTCTCAAAGCTGCTTCTTATATGCTAGAAACAGACCACATCCCTAAGGCAGCTACTCAGCTGCTCACAGATTCTACCATAGAGTTGAATACCAGTTTCATCATGGGGAATTAGTACATACAGCTGTCCAGCCACTCAAAACCAGGCCTAGCCAAGCTGACAACCTAAACTGTCACATGTCCCTTCTTGAGAAGGCTCTGTTTTCAAGTGTGGAGTCTCCTTTGATGCTGTGTGCAAATACTTTTGTCTCTTGACTAAGAGGGACAGGCTTGGAGGCCAGAAAGTCTAGTTTTTATAGCAGCACCTCTTACTGGCTAGTACATTTACTGCCACTCGTGGAGGGAATCATGGTTTTCATTCTGAGTTCAGTCTAATCCATAGTCCAGAGCCGGCATGCCCAGCTTCCCACCACCTTTTAAATGGATGTTTCCAAGTCCAGTGATAACAGATAAGATTATGCCTTTGGTCATGATCATTCCTTAACAATTTTGAAATCACAAATAATGCACTTGCTGAACATGAGGCCAACCTAAGGCTTTATTCTCTGCATATCTCTTCCTAGTAGTTGTATTGCTGTCAACAGATACTTGATTATTAGTGAATTTTTCTTTAGGTGATGGCAGCACTGATATCTTCAATCTCTTATTAGTTTACAGCCATTAATATTTCCATCAAGGTTTATCAAGTTTTCTACTCAATGTAGACTATAGAACATGGTACTGCTATGAAAAAGTTTTCTCAATAAAAGCAAAAAGTCCAAATTTTTATATGAAGTCTCTCAGATATTGAATGTTAGCAACCAATGGAAAATAATAAAAACACAGCTTGGGCCAACCAGAAATATTCCTGTGGATTGTGCAGCATCTAAACAAAACAAAACAAATCCACTTCCATCAAGTCAATTCTGACTCATAGTCACCTCTTTAGGACAGAGTTGAACTGTCCCATAGGGTTTCCAAGGCTATAAATATTTACAGACGCAGATTGCCTCATCTTTCTCCCACACAATGACTGGTAGGTTTGAACTACTAGCCTTTTGGTTAGCAGCCGAATGCCTTCACCACTGCACCACTAGAGCTGCAATCTACAAGCTGCCAACTTGCAGTCTTTACTATGGCTTTGTCACTATGGCTTTGTCTTGTGGCCCAGATGGTTTGTATTTTCCTGTTGTGGGATGAGAAACGATACTGATCTGTCACTCCTAATGAAGGCCCGCAGCCTGATCTCACCTGCAGACCAATTTATGGAGATTATCAAGTTCTGTGTTTAGTTACCTGTGGCACTTTCCATTGCCAGAACCCTGTGGAACTAAAAAGTTGATGCTTGTCCCAAATGTGTCACTGACAAACTAGAGAAATATGAATAGTGTTTAAGTGTTAGGTGTGTGCCAGAGCATCCAGGCCCTTTGGTACATACAATATAATGACGTCTCTTATTTGAGGGCTCCCACCAGTGCTTTCAGAGGCTGCCAAGATAAGACTCTCTCTGTCACAATAATGACAGTTCAGAGGTTTCAGCTGTGGGATCCTTCTAGGTAACTAGGCTGATACGGTGCTTGTCTGGTCTTCCGCTA
Organism: Orycteropus afer afer; assembly: GCF_000298275.1. Taxonomy (NCBI): domain Eukaryota; kingdom Metazoa; phylum Chordata; class Mammalia; order Tubulidentata; family Orycteropodidae; genus Orycteropus; species Orycteropus afer. The sequence goes on along the minus strand of NW_006921901.1, from coordinate 1,612,229 downwards.
GCAATTTAAACCTGGGTTCCCAAATTGGAATGCTGATTTACATTTTGTCTGAGTCTCAGACAAAAATGTAAATTCTGCAATTAGGCAACATTTCAGTGTTTATTTTTACCAAAGGACAAATGACTGCTCTTCTGCTGTTTGCTTTTTTGCTGTTACATTGACTTGTGTAACATTGTTTTGGATGAAGGATATACTATGTCTTATATAGGAGATCTGTGAATTAGTTAGGGTCCAAGTCTCTGGGTGATTTGGGATTGTGTCAGCATGTAGTAACTTGCCAAGTTGTACTTACAACTAATTGGTTAACCACTTCATGCTTCTTCAGCAGACTTCTTGAAATTACTTTTTTATTTTTACAACCGATCTGTTATGTCATGAAAGTACTTTTTTTTTTTTTCTTCTCATGATTATATTGCTAAAACACTTCACTCTTATTTTTGTGGGGAAAAAGTTTATTAAGCCTAGGTATTAGTTGTAATTTGTCATTGGATGATTTTTCTCAAATTTAAGAAAATAATGATAGTTAAAGCTGAGGTACAAATCCTCAGCTAGCTATGGTAGCATAGTGCCTAGTGCACTTGACTGCTAACCAGAAGGCTGGCGGTTCAAACCCACCAGCTACTCCTCAGAAGGAAGGTTGGGCAATCTATTTCCATGGTGATACCACCTCAGAAACCCAAGGAGGGGTCACTATGAGTCAGGTCTGACTCGATGGCATATAATAACAACAACAATATATACTCTTTACAGAATAAGACTTATTATTGTGGTGGTTAAATGCCTGGGCTCTAGGGCCAGATCATCTAGGATCAAATTCTGACTCACTTACCAATCAAGTGGCCTTGGAAAAGATACTTAAAAATAACTCTATCCCACTTTCCTCATCTATAAAATAGGAATACTAATAAGACCTGTCCCATAGTACTATTGCAAGAAATAAACAGTACCTAGCACATTAAAGGGAGCTCTGGTAGCATAGTGGCTACGGCACTTGACTGCTAACCAGAAGGCTGGCGGTTCAAGTCCACCAGCCACTCCTCGGAAGGAAGATGGGGCAATCTACTTCCGTAGTGATACTGCCTCGGAAACACAAGGAGGGGTCGCTATGAGTCGGGTCTGACTCGACGGCAAACAACAACAACAACAGCACATTAAAGGGAGCTCTGATGGCATAGTGCCTAAGGCATTTGACAGCTAACCAGATGGCTGGCAGTTCAAACCCACCAGCAACTCTTCAGAAGGAAAGTTGGGCAATCTACTTCTGCAGTGATACTACTTTGGAAACCCAAGGAAGGGTCACTATGAGTTGGGTCCAACCCGACAGCAGTGAGTTTAGTTTTGGTTTGAGCACATTAAAAACAACAATTATCAAGTCATTTGTAACTCATGGAGACCCTCTGTGCGTCAAAGTATGTCTGAATGCTCCATAGGGTTATCAAAGGGTGATTATTTGGAAGCAAATCACCAGGCCTTTCTTCTGAGGGGCCTCTGAGTAGATTTAAACCTCCAACCTTTCAGTTAGCAGCTGAATGTATTAATTGTTTTCACCACCCAGTTCCTGGCATATAGGAAGCCCTATATAAGTATTACGTACTGTTGATATTTAATATTAGCTGCTCCCTTGGAAGGAACCCCAATAGTGCATTGGTTACACACTGGACTGCTAACTGAAAGTTTGGTAGTTTGAATCGACCAGCTATTCTGTGGAGAAAGATGACGCAGTCTGTTTCTGCAAAGATTTACAGACTTGGAAACCCTATGGGGCATTTCTACTCTGTCCTACAAGGTTGCTATGAGTGAAAATCAACTCAACAGCGGAGGGTTAGGGTTTGGTGAGCGCCCTTTGAGAGGCCCAGATGCAGGTCATTGTGGGAAATTGAACACGAGAATTACTAAGACTCCAGAGGCACTTCCCTAGCTTAGGCTATCTGCATGCGTTCTGTTTTATTGCTTGCTGCAGGCTCCAGGGACTCAATCTGCTCTGTTTCTTTAATTACTGGCACCACCTCCTTTGTCTTCTGGGAGGCCTTTCCACTCAAGATCAAGTGGAGAGTAAGAGGCCTCAAACACGCCTTTGCTATCCTGGAAAACAGGTGCACCACTCCTCCTCATTTTAATTAACAAGGAAACAGTTTTACACACAAGGGAGGTAGAAAGCCAAAGGAATCATTCTGAACTCTTAGGAATCTAGACCTTCCTTGCTCCATAATCTCTGGGCTTCCCTGGGCTATGATCCCCAGGAGGTAGGCACTCTCTCCTCTGCCTTTACCTCCTCTTCTTTCTCTGGGTTTTCCTGACCCCTGTCTTCTTGGAGGCTTTACTTGTGAATCTATGATCCTAACATGTTCGAATGGGGGAATAAAAGGTAGAGATGAGTTTATTTATTCATTAGAAATATATATTGAATGTTAGTTATGTGTTGAGCTCTGACTTAGGGTTGTCTGCCTGTGTCCTTTCCATTTGGAGCTGTTGAGGGGCATGGGTGACATCCATATCTACAGAGCATTACCTACATGGTCTGAATCAGGCTTTATGACTCTAAGCATTTCTTGAAAAAAACTTGGAAACCAAAGCCATACAAAGCTTTAAACTGGACTTCAATTTAGGAATTGGTCTTCAAATTGTGAATCAGTGATATCCTCTTAAAAAACAGAATGAAATGTCAGCAAGTTCCTTGGAACCTGACAGAAAAAAAGACTGCTCTACTCTTGTCTGATATTTTATTCTTTCTAAAGAAATTTCTTCCTCTCTAATTAATTGTTGAACATCTCAAATAAATGCAAGAGATTTATTGTAGGCCTGACAAATACCACTGTCACTGTGACAAGCACTGAATCAAGTTGTTTCAACACAGATGTTTCCACTTGATAAAGAGGTACTTAAAACAATGAATGGAACATTGAGAAAGCTTACATATTTGGCATCTGTTTTATTAATAAAGTATTAGGAGAACAAATATTTCATATAAACCATAGCTAACTGCTTCTCTGAAAAGTAGTGTGAATTTCTCCCTTCATGGAGAGGCTTGGTGCACTTAATGCATATTAAATTACAAAATACTCTTACAAAATGACAACTATGATCTCTATTTTGAGGAAGAAAGAATGAAGTCATCGAGGAGAAAAACAATTTGCCTGTGTTTACATAACCATAATCATAATAGCTCTTTCTCACTGAGCATTTATGTGTCAGACACACCATTGACATGCTTTTGTGTGCATTCTCATTGATTCTCAAAGTAGCACCTTGACTAGGTATAATCTATAGAGGATGGCAATAAAAACTAAGGGTCCTGCAAGCCTGTAGGGTGAGCATTGGCAGGGATGCAGCTTTGAATGAAGCGCACTACAAGAACTCAGAAGTTGCAGAGGGGAGAAAGCATAGCACCAACAGAGTATGGTTGTGCCTAGTACCTGCTTTACCATTTGGAATAGTGACTCCCAGAGTGATGCAACGCACAGCCTCCTGTAAACTTCAGTGTCCACCCATCCTCACTACTGTGTGTCTAACCAAACTTCTGGGAGTAGTGGGATTGGACTCTACAGCTCTGAAGAGATGCTAGATGGAGCCTTAATTTTGGTACCTTGGACTATTTGGATATAAAAATAGTCTGATGTATTGTTGCTAAACCCGTTGCCTTCAGGTTGATTCTGACTTATGGTGATGCCACGTATTACAGAATAGAACTGCTTCATGGACTTCATTGGCTGTCATCTTTATGGAGGTAGATCATTAGTCCCTTCTTCCACAGCACCACTGGGTGGGTTCATATCACATACTTTCAGGTTAATAGTCAAGTGCAAAGTGTTTCTGCCCCCCCCCCTTTTAACCCCTTTTATCCCCCAGGGACCTTTTAACTTCTCAGCAGTCTACCACACAGTGAGCTTGAGGAGGACAGAGACCATGTCTGTTTCTTCCTTCTCCACAGGACTTGGCATAGCGTGCTGAACCTCCCCATATAGAATACACATTCAACTACTTATTGAGTGACATACAGTTGTAGAAAGAGATCATTTATAATTTATCGTTTAATTTAATTTTTATTTTTAAACGAGATAGGATAGAGTTGGGAGGTAGTTCAGTGTCAGCTCGACCTTTCATTTATACACTAAAGAGCTCCCTGAATTGACAGGATGACGCTAGACATGGAGACATCTCCAGAACAACTCATATTAAGCTCTGAAGAATCACCACCGCCATAGACTTAGCAGTAGGGACCATCTACAGAAGCAAGGGCTATGACCATACTTCAGTTGTCTCATCTGATTTGGAAGCATATCGACATCATCAGCACATGTTTAAATAAGATAGAATGCTGGATTCCCAGGAACTTTTCCTTCCTTATTAACCTCCTAGCAAAAGGCAGGGGTTGAAAAGGAAGCCATCCCTTCAGGGGCCACTCTTTTTGCACAGTAGCAGCAACTATCACGTGCCCCCCGCATATCTTAATTCAGAACAACATTTGTAGAACTTTAGTTGAATGCCACAAAGTGAGTGGCTTGTAAGAACAGAAATTTGTTGTTCTGGAAATTCACTGTTTTGAGATCTGGGAGTCCAAGTACAAGGTGTTGACTGTGTTTATTCCTTGTGAGGCTTTGAAGGAGAATCTGTTCCATATCTCCCACTCAGCTTGTCATACTTTCTCTGTTCCATTGTTTCTGTGTATCTTCTCCTCTTTCATATGGACACCAGTCCTAGAGCATTAGAACCCAGCCTACTCCAGTATTTGGCCTCAGTTAACTTGACTGGTAACATCTTCAAAGATCCTATTTCCAGTCAGGGTCACAGTCCCAGGTACAGAGGTAAGGACTTCAACATATCTTTTTTGGGGACATAAACTTAATTGGTAACATTCTTTTTGATTAGGAAACAAACAGAGAAGTTAAATAATTTTGTGTTTCTAGCCCTCTCATCTCCGCCCCTCCATATCTAAATGTGTGGATATGGAAATGGAATCAAAGTCCTGGAGCTGAACTGTGATCACTACAGGGTTGGATCCTGAATGAACAGCTTGGATAGTGGCCCCTTGGGCCCCCCCCCCCCCATCTCGGCCAGTGATTTTTCACCACATTAACCTCAGGTGCTGAGTGAATGATAACAAAGTCTGCACTGCTCTCCAGTCACTTGGTTCTGCAGCAGTGGGAATAGCCTTGGTTTTGCCTAGGTCCACTATTTGAAATAGTCTCCCTTGTGATTTTTTTTCCCCAGTGAGGCCTTACTGTCTTGTTCCACTGATGTATTCCTTCATGCCTTATTTTATTGGACCTAGCAGGGTATTGCAAGCACGTTGAGGCAGGGATCCTGCTTTTATTTTTTCTCTAACGTTCCAGGATGCTGAACATATAATTTATTTAGTTGTAACCATAAAGGGTCTTTTAAAGTAATCCTTGTAAATGACCTTGTGACTTTTGTGATATTGAACTTCCAAATGAATATATTTTTGAGATTTTTTAATATATTGAAGGCAAATGCTTCTATCAGTCTGTAGGGGTTGTCAGCAATCTAAAGAGGTTACACAACAGAGGGGAAAAACTGCCTGAAGGAAGAGTCAAGCACAACCTTGCGTGACATGGCATCAGCACTAAATTAAAAACAGAAATTTAAATTTACTTAAGCTGTTCTGGATTGGAACTGTTTGCCAGATGGGCCATCAGCTTTGGTTCAATATCCCAAATCATTTGCCCTCTTTGCGCACTCATCATTACAGCAGAGAAGAGATTTGAGTGGGTTTTCATCTAAATCAGTGATTCTCAAACTTGAACTAGTGGCATTTGGGGCTGGATCACTCTTTCCCGTAGGTGTCTGTCCTAGGAATTGTAGGATGTTTAGCAGCATCCTGGCCTATACCCACTAGATGCCAGTAGCCCACCTCCACCCTCAGTTGTGTCAACCAAAAACTTCTCCAAGAATGGCTCAATAAATGTCCTCTGAGAGGCAAAATCACTCCCAGTTGAGAACCACTGATCTAAATGAGGGAAGAAATGTGCTTAGAAGAACATTGATTTTTGGCTTTGGGAAGGAATGAGATTAGATGGAAGTTGGTTTTTAGGTACCAAGAGCAGGTCCCTTGTTTAATTATTGCTGAGGAGACTTGAAGGAGCAAATAAAGAGCATAGAACACCCAGATGTCAGTCCCCAGGGTTCCTTATCATGATTTCTTATCTCTCTCTTGCTGACAGTCATTAAAATATTAGCCCTGTGGAGTTCATAGTCAAGGTTGTAAAAGCTTCTGGAAATGTCTAGTCTTATCCACATATAATTTATATATCCAATTTTACCTCCTTGAGATATGAAATTAGGTCACATCCCATTTAAGATACATGTTAAAGATCCAGAGTCCCCTTCTTGCCTATTGCCAGAATGTCTTCCTTTCTTGAGCTTCCCTTCAGGAACCCTAAGATGTTTACACAGTCAGGTGGGTCAATCCTGTTTATCATTTCCACAAGTAGAAGAAACCTGGCAGGACTCACACATACCAGCAATCATATAGACAGTGCAGGTCTGGCCACCATTTTGTTCTGTTGTATGTAAGGTCACTATGATTCAGAGCTGACTTGGAGGCAACTACCAAGCACAACAGATGAAACCTGTCCACTTACCAAGGCTTTTCCTGCTCTCTGACTGTTTGTTGTTGCTGTGGAGTCAAATTGAGCAATCCTATGCACTCTTTCTCATCTACTCCTCTGCCCCTGGCTACAGCCTCATTTGACAGCTCTTTTTCTAGCAACAGAAAAGAAGATGAATCGCTCCTCCGTAGTGTTTCACTCACCTCTGGTCTCTCCACTTCTCTGTGGTCCTGGGCTCTCAGAACTACCACGTTAGGTAAATAGAACACTCCGCATACACACTGTGGTAGTTCAGTTTGTGTGTCAACTTGGCTGGGCTTGGGTGAGTGGCTGGGCAGCTGGTGGTAGTTATTCCCCATGATGAGACTGGCAATCAACTCCAAGGTGGGATCTACCACAAGCAGCTGAGTAGCTGCTCTGAATATGTGGTCTGTCTTCCCATATATAAGAAGCAGCTTTGGGAATGGTCTCTAGCCTATGGCATGCTTGGACCCTGCATGTAGCCGTGTCGTTGCTCAGCAGCCTGCTACGCTCTGCCGACCTTGGGACTTACAGTGGACTTAAGTTAATGGCCTGCTGTGTGGTTTGGTAACATCAGGATTGTGCCTTTTTACTTGTCAACCTTGGGGTTTCTCAGCCTCAGCAGCCAGCAGCTGTCTGAGTGAAGAAATGCCTCTAGCTCCAGTGGGCTGGGAGCAGAAGGCGGAGCTGGACCCCAAGGTTGAGGGGCTTTCATCCAGCCCCTAGAGCCTGGCACTTTGAACTTGGATTTAAAGCCTCCAAATTGTAAAAATAAACTCCTATTTGTTAAGGCCATCCTATTTGCAGTATATTTCTTGTCAGAGTGGCACTAGGTAACCAGAACACCCACTCTCACACAGAGACACTTTCCCAAGCCACAGCTATGGAGTTTAAATAGCTGGTCTAGAAGGTGCCAGCATCGGCTATATTCTGTGCTTGGACATAGCCACTCCCTTTGACTTTTAAGAGGAACACTCCTCCCCCTTTTTTTCAAAGGGCCAGTCCTGGTTTTCTTGCTGCCTGTGTATGTTGGGTCTGGTACTCAGAGGCGATCCTTCAGAAAATGAGACTTCTTAGCATATGTAACTGCTGATGTGCTGCCTGTCACCAGCACCACAGAGGAAGAGGACAGCACCAGACTTAGCTGTCCTGTGATGCACTGGCTGACCTCCATGAGGCTGGAGGCAATTTATCCCCTACCACCATCCCTTTAACTCCCCAGGATGACTCATTTCTTAGAATGGTTGGTACTCAGAATACCCCACTAGAGACAACAGGCAATTGTAAAAAATAAAATAGAACCAGTGTCTAGCAACAAAAGCTTTACCAGGTTTTTTTTTTTTTTTTGCCTTATCAAATCATTTGTTCATTTAATCGCTTAGTCAACCAATATTTATTGAAGATCTACTGTGTGTTAGGTACTCATCTAATAGTGAATGAGATGGATAAGGTGTTTATCTTCATGAGCTTTTACCCTAAAGAGGTAAGGTAGAAAGAGTCAGGTAATACACAAGAAAACACAGACATGAAGAAGATTTAAAGTTGTGCTAAGTACCTAAAGGCGGGCAGTTCAAACCCACCAGCCACTCCTCGGAAGAAAGGTTGGGCAATCCTACTTCTGTAGTGATACTGCCTCGGAAACCCAAGGAGGGGTCGCTATGAGTCGGGGCCGACTCGACGGCAAATAACAACAACAACAACAAGTACCTAAAGGAAATAAATGGAGTAATGTCATGAAGTATGACCAAGAGGGTAATCATGGAGAAAAGACTGAAGTTGTGAAAGATTTCATTTTACTTGGATCTACAAATCAACACCCATGGAAACAGAAGACAAGAAATCAGATGACATATTGCACTGGGCAAATCTGCTACAAAAGACCTCTTTAAAGTGTTAAAGAGCAAAGATGTCACTTCGAAGACTAAAGTGTGCCTGCCCAAAACCATGGTCTTTTCAAAGTCTCATGTGCATGTGAAAGCTGGACAATGAATAAGGAAGACCAAAGAATTGATGCTTTGAATTGTGGTGTCGAAGAATAATATTGAGTATACTATGGACTGTTGAGGGAGGCAAACTTGTCTGTCGGTTTGTCCTACCGTGTTGACATGTTGATGTGAGTTTTGAGGCTGAGCCACTGGTGTTTCTAACCCAGCGGGATGCACATGGTGCACAGGTATCATCCCAGCCTACAGACTGAGACAGACTAGGA
>NW_006921901.1:1599044-1600178 GCF_000298275.1 Orycteropus afer afer | reverse complement strand
GACTCTATGGCACCTAACAATAACAACAACAATGGACTGTTGAGGGAGCTCTGGTGGCGTAGTGCCTAAGGCACTTGACTGTTAAGCAGAAGGCTGGTGGTTCAAACCCACCAGCCACTCCTCGGAAGGAAGTTTGGGCAATCTACTTCTGTAGAGATACCACCTCGGAAACCCAAGGAGGGTTCACTATGAGTGGGATCCAACTCGACAGCAATGGTTTTACAGCCTGTTGAAGAATGTAACAAATCTGTCTTGAAGGAAGTACAGCCAGAATGCTTCTTAGAAGTGAGAATGGTGAGACTTCTCATACCTTGGACATGTTATCAGGAGTGACTAGTCCCTGGAGAAGGACCTCAAGCTTAGTAAAGTAGATGGTCAGTGAAAAAGAGAAAGACCCTTAACGAGATGGATTGACACAGTAGCTACAACAGTGGGCTCAAGCACAGCAAAGATTGTAAGGGTGGCAAAGGACCAAGCAGTGTTTCTTTCTGCTGTACATGAGGTCACTATGAATTGAAACTGACTCGAGGGCCCCTGACAACAACAATGTCTGTTAGCCACTCATATGGATGCTGGACCTACAATGGGGAGGGGGGGATGGACATGGCCTATTTCTACAGTCTATTAAATGATATGGAAGGCAGAATAATGGTCCTCTCAATGATGCCCACATCCTAATCTCTGGAACCAATGATAATGTTACCTTACATGAAAAAAGGAACTTTGCAGATGTGATTAATTTAAGGATCTTGAAGTGGAGAGAATATCCTGGATTATGTGGGTGGATCTGGTATAATTACAGAGGCCATTATAAGAGGGAGGAAGGAGAGCCAAAGTCATAGAATGCAACATGAGACCAGAAGCAGAGGTGAGGGTTATGTGGGCCTGTGAGCCAAGAAATTCAGGCAGCTTCTAGAAGCTGGAAAACACAAGGAAATGCTTTTTCCCCTAGACCCTCTAGAAGGATTGCAGCCCTGATAACCCATTTAGACTTAGAACTACCAGAACTATGAGTTTAATTTGTGTTGCTTTAACCCATTAAATTTTGGCAATTTGTCACAGTAGCCATAGAAAACTAATACACTTCAGCATACTGGTAGAGAGACTAAGGAAAGAGATAAAGAAAAGTGCAAA
>NW_006921901.1:1595298-1596819 GCF_000298275.1 Orycteropus afer afer | reverse complement strand
AACAACAACAACAACAGGGGTTTAAATAGCAGGAAGTAGTCTGGAGTGCTCTGATCTGAAGAAGCTTTCAGATTCCCTTTCTTTACTTGAGCTTCCCCTACATTTGTTTTTGGGGAAGTGAGTGTGGAGAAGGTGCCTGAGTCTCACCTTTGGCATCCTTGGGCCCATGGCCCTCTGCAGTTCCCCACCATGTCTTAGATTTTATGATACTGTTCTTTCCTGAGGGCTCTGGTCTGTAGCAGGTGTTTTCTCTCCCCAGCACTGCTGCTCCTCTCTTGCCCCTGTTCCATCTCTGCCCTTCACAGTCAGCATGATCAGGGTCTCAGTTAGAGGAAAGATGTTCTTTTGCTTTCTTATTGACATGTGACCTGGTCAGGGCCCTGTCCTTGATGACCAACTGTGATGTCAAAGGACATATTGGAACTTTAAGGTTGGAGGCCAGCCGGTGAGCAGTTTAACTCTTCTCAAGACCCATCATTTACCAGTGTGCATGGAATGAGACATTTGTTTAGCTTTTGTTCAGTGTTGACTTGCTGGCAGAATTGGGCCCAAGGGAAATAGATTCAGAGACTAGGTTTCTCCTGGGGGAGAGCAGCAAATGAGCCTAGGCAATCGCTTGGCTTCCCACCCGGGTTTTTTTCCTGTCAGTCGCTCCAGCTTGCCTTGTTCAGCCCTTTCTCTATCCCAGAGGGTGCCAAGCATCATAAGCTCCTTTTCTTCCCTCCTCCACCCATGTCCACACTCTTCCCCGCAGTCACCCCTGGACCGAGGGCTATTCTGAGAAGCTCACCTAAGTGGCTCCCCTGAGAGAATTTGAGCCACTTGGGTCCTTCATGCCCAGCAGCCAGATGTGCCAATACTTGTGCCCTAGGGTTTAGGGAGATGTGGGGGCAGTTGGCAGTCTTCCCACTTCCACTTCCCACCCAATGTCCACCACTAGCTTTGGAAGCTCAGGCCCAGGCCGGGACTCCAGCTCATCCTCACGTTTCTCTATCTACCCCTGAACCTCAGGAGCATGCTCATTGTGACCAGCCAACTCCACACAGGTGTAGCAGGCAAGCAGAGTGGGAAGTGAGTCACGTGTGTAATTGTACTGCACAAGGAATCACCTCCATAGAGCTCCATGGGTTTAAAGGAACAGGGAAAGAAGAGGGATGAGACTATCTCCCTTCTAGAAATTAAGCTTGTGCTTTGAAATTCCTTTATGCCCTTGAAGTCTAACTAATAACTGTAAAAACATGGAGGTGTTTGCTTGTTTTTCTAATGCAATAAATTCATTTCAGCTGCAAAAAAAAAAAAAAAAGTGATTGTGATGTACATTTATTTGAAGACTGCTCTATTATTGTCCCCGGGATTTTCTCCCTTAGTGCAAGTTATGATACTGACAATTTCTTGATCTTACCAGAAGATGCTAATAGAAGATTTTCAGATAATAACCAGGATTCATACTCCTTCCTCAGAGCCCTTAAAATGGTGTGTAGGCAGAAACACCAAGAGGTTGCAATTGTATAGTTATCCCAC